>NC_142495.1:16141905-16404405 GCF_965113065.1 Corylus avellana | reverse complement strand
TCCATTGAATCAGCGTTTTGATCAATTTGAGTTTGACATGGATCTTGCCAAGTTCCTCAAGCAAGCTGAGATGTTTAGTGAGCCAAGTCTGGAAGATCCATTGGAAGAGCACTTTGCTCAATATGAATTTGATCTGGACCTTGACATGATACATAAGCAAGATGGGGCCTTATTGGATTCCACTCCTAAGAACAACAAGGTGGAAGAAGAAGATGAGCAAACTGAGGTTCTAGAGTAGCTACATTGGAAAAAGGAAGAGAGCACTGAGACTTCTTCAATATCAACTCCTATTCCCGAATTACTAAGAATCCAAGAGAGAAGTCTGTTGGGGTTAAGTGATGAGCAAATTGAGGACATCAAGATAGATGAATTTCCTAAGTATTATCCAGTTCATGATTCCCTCCTGGATGAGAAACTGTTGGAGAAAACTCAAAGTGGTCCTCCCCGATCTATAGACATTTAGAAGCATCTTGCAACAGAAAAGATTCATTCCCTTTGGTGCAAGAGAAAGAAAGATTGGTGCTTCAAGTTTAAAGTACCACAGTCTGGCCGAAGACGTTAAACTTAGCGCTCATGGGAGGCAAACCACAACATATCCTTTTTATTTCCTAGTTTATTTATTTTATTTTTAGTTTTAGTTATTTTTTGTTTTCCGTTGTTATTTTAGTATTTTGTCTTGTAGGGACAAATGTGCTTAAATTCAAGTTTGGAAGTGTGCTATGAGCCATACCATTCCAAACATGTCATCCATCTCCCAAGTAAGATCTTTCCATGTTATACACACATTGGGGACAATGTGTAATTTAAGTTTTGGGGTATGGGAGACACTTTACACACACTTTGTCCCAGTTTTATTTTATTTTCGTTGATTGTGAAAAAAAAAAAGAACAAATATATATGCATGTTCATGTTTGCCTTAAAATTTTGGTTGATCTTAAAAATTGTGAATTAATTTCATTGGTAAGCTTAAAATTTTGAACACATGATTTGATAATTGTGTTTTTCAGTTTGGTTACTTGCTTAGGATAGTTGAGAATTTACATGTTTGATCAGATCTTACACAAGCACATTAGCACATAATTTGTGAGGTATAACATGAAGTCTGATATGTGTGTTTCTATGTCTTGGGTGAAACTGAATGATTTATTAGATGGATACTTTAGCATATATATATGTGATAAAAAGAAAAAAATATATATGATCATTGATAAGCTTTTCACTAAGTAACTGGACCTCTTGCCTCAAAGCATTGAGTGTTCACGTCAAAATGTGAAGAATTTTGATTTGGTTAATGTCATGGTTAGTTTGGTTTCGTAGCCTTTTTGGCTTGAGTTAGTAAGTCCTAAGGGTGTCTCTACACCTAATGCCCTAAAACCATTTGGTTTGGGAGTCATTGACTTAACACTCGTTACATGAGTCAATTAGAAAGCATAAGGGAACCAAGCATTGCATAACCTGACCAAAAAAAAAAAAAAAATGTCATTGTTGTTCATTCTAATAGGGATTTCAGTGAACTATGAGATATTGAGACATTGCACATTGGAAATAATTGGAACCTTCATATTTATGTGCTAGTTCACTTTACACTATTTCGAACTTGTGATGCCTTAGCATGTCTTTTGTAAGTGATTAAATTTTAAAAATTCCAATTCATTGTGAGGATGGAGTTGATCTTTTTAAGCTTGCTAATGAATGAGAATCATGGTTTAGAGTGATACCTTAATTTTTGAATAACATGTACTTGTGCATACTGTTTATGGGTAACATTTCTGAAAAACCCTCATGAGACTTCACTCGTCCTCTAGGAAATTCCTAAGGGTTTAAAAGGCTTGTTGCACATGCTAAATGCAATCAAACACCCCACGAAAGATGGATTTATCTTTTTGTTTTCGGTTTTTCATTTTGTTTTTAGTTTTGTATTGCTAAGGGACTAGGAATATGTGAGTTTGGAGGTGTGATAAGTGCCAAAATATTCATATTTTAGCCCTTAACTTATATTTGTTAATTCCTTAGTTTTGTTAGTTTATGCTATTTTATTTTCTTTTTGTATTTTCTTTGTTTTATAGGTTTATGGAAGAAAAGAAAGCGTTTCCAGAAAAGTTCCAAGCTTAAGAGGCAAATTAGGAAGACCTAGAAGATATGGTTAAGCTTAACCAATCATGGTTAGGTTTAATCAAATAAAGAAAAGGATTAAATCGGAATTTCTCAAATTGGATTTTGCACATGTCTCAGTATTTTGACCATAACTTTCATATCAAGTATCCAATTGAGGTGATTCAAGTGGCATTGATAATAAATCTCAAAATTCTACATATTGTTGTGAAATAGAATTTTCCTAATTCGGAGCGCCACTATGCCAAAATCACCCCACAATATAGGAACGCAATTCTGGACAAATCCTATTCCGATTTAAACTTAGGTTTTCTTTATCCTAGTTAGACTAGGAATTAAATCTCTGAATTTCCTAGGATTACTAAGGCTTTTAGGACTCTCCTAAGCCCTATAAATAGACCTCTAAGCCTCACAATTCAATAGACAATTTCAAAGAGACAACTTTGGGGAAAGGAATTGGAGGCTACTTCTAGGAGCAGTTTTCGGTTCCTTCTTTCCCTTTTCTTTTTAGTTTTATTTTAATTACGTGTAACTAACTCTTAAGGAGGGCTAGATTGAAGTCCTAATTATGTTTATTTAATATTTCAATATTGACGCCTTTGTGATAATCATATTGTGTTACTTAACTTGATTAATTCCTTTTTTTTTTTTTGAATTCATCATATGTATGTGATTGGCCATTATATGCATGTGGTATAGACTATTTAATTAAATCAATTTGGATGATTGAGTCTTGGGTTTAATAAGAGTAACAAAAGAAATCCACACTAGGTTCTTGGTTAATCAACGTGGGGAACCGGGAGTAGACACCCATGCCCTATGCCTCATGTGTTTGTCGATTTCCACAAATTTATGCTTTGTTAAATAACAACTTAGTAGACATCCATGCTAAATCTTTTAAGAAAGAAAAGAATTTGAGTAGGACACCCATGCCTAATTTGTTGCTTAAGGAAATCAATAGTTTAAGGAGTAGACACTCATACCCTTAGGTTGGCAAACATTAAGTATTCATAATATGATTGGATCATTGGCATATTGTTATATTATCTAAGTATGATTATTGGTGGATATCAAAGCCATGCCTTTACCATTTCATTTATCTTTATATCTTTTTATTTCTTTTTCACAATATCAATTTAGTGACAATTTGATATTTTTATCAATTCTAATACAAAATCAACAATCCTCGTGGGATCAATCTCGTACTTGTTGCACTATACTATCGTTTGGTCTTGTGCATTTGCGAGTAAAACGTACTAAATATTATCTATTAATTTAGGTAGTATTTGGTACAACAGGGGTATCATGTTCTCCCCCTCTTATAAAAATTTTGTCATCGAAATTTCAGTTCTTAAAATTAATTTGAAGGTTCATAAAATTCATCAATGTAAAATATTAAATTTATTTTAAAAAACATAAGAAATTAATTAAGGAGATTGCAAGAGCATGCATGCGTTAGTAGTGGCAGAGGAGAGGAGTCAATATATATATATATATATATATATATATATATTATGAATAAAAAAATGAAGTTGAACAAAAATTGATTAAAACATTAAAATAAATAAATAATTTAACAAAATTTTTAAAAGAAATATATTAAACTAAAAAAATTTATTATTTCTTTTATTTTTAAAAGAAAATAAATGAAAAAAGGAAAGGGGTGGCCTACGAGCCACCCCTAGCCAATGGGGGCAGGCCGCGCACCACCCCCGGCCACCTTTGAGCGGCTCGCCAACCACATCTGGGGTGGTCAGGGATGGCACTCGGCTACCACTGTTGTGAAATTTTAATATTTTCGTAAGTGCACGAATCGTTTTGCAATATAGGGATGAAAGTGGGAGGTCGAACCCACAGTGAATCGTGTTGTTCAAAACTAAATTTATATCTAAACTAATTAAATCCTAACCTAATTCCAAAAGAGGAGTGGATTTTTGGTTTTGAAAACAAAAAGTAAACTAAATAAAATTAAATTAATCAACTAAGATAAGGTACTAAGGTTTTGGAATCCACACTCTCCAAATCATAGCAACATGTTTCATGTTCATCAATATCATCTGAAGTTCTCACAATAAAAATCTTATGTATGTTTTAATATGCTTCAAAAATTAATCAAGTCATTCACTAAATCCGTTTTTTGCACAAATCACAAAAGATATCTAGTTTAAATTAAATCATCAGATGTATTCGTAAATCACAAGAGATATCCAATTTAAACCAAATCATCGAATGTATCTGTAGAACGAAACACAATGAATATCCAATACTTTGATAAATAAAGACCCAACCAATCAATTTAATGAAACTATCTCAAATCATCAAATGAATCTGTAAATCACAAAAGATATCTAAGAATCATCTCAATAATTGATTTGAAGTAGAACAATTGAAATATTAAAACTCAATAAAATCGGATAATATTAACTTACACTAAAACAAGGTTGTTCTTCATTGATGAGGCTTCATCATCAACGATAGTTGAGAATTTAGTTACACATGACTATGAAAAAATAAAAGAAAAACTAATCTAAAAGGAGAACTACTCTGAAAATTTCGTACTAAGCAGCCTCTGTAGCCTCCTCTTCTTTTTTGAAGCTTAGGGGTCTATTTATAGAGAACAAACAAACCCTAGAAGTCCTAGGAATCCCACAAAATCTTACTTCAATCTCCTAGTAAAATTAGGAAGCAATCCTAGTACAAATCGGAATAGGATTCGTCCAGATTTGCGTTCTTATATTGCGGGACAATTTTGGCATAGTAAACATTTGAATTAGGAGAATCATATTTCAAATTAATTTGTATTATTTTGAGTTATCTTTTGAATGCCGCTAGTTTCACCTCAATCTGATATTTTAGCATAAAGTTATGGTCAAAATACTGAGACGTATGTAGAATCTGAAATTTAATCCAATTAGAGAAATTCTGATTTAATCATTTCCTTGATTTGGTTAAACTTGACCACATCATCTAAGTCTTCTCAAAGTGTGCTTTCTTACAAACTTTGCATTTTTCACGTTAAACCCGCAGTTTTCCTTTAGCAACCTGCAAAACACTAAAAACACAAACTAATACAAAGCATTAGATTATAACACGGCTAAAAGATTAACAAATGTAAATTAAAGGCCTCAAATATGCAATATTTGGTACTCATCAACCTCCCCTTTCCTAATTTTTTTTTTTTAAAAAAAAAAAAATAATAACTTAATTTTTTTGTTTTTTGTTTTATTAATTTTATTAATTTTTTTTTATTTCAATTTTTAAAAAGAATAGGGATATTATAGGAATAAAATTAAGAAGTTGCATTTTTGACACAATTTGGTAGTTTGATGGACCACTTTATAATGACCAAATGCCTCCTTGGGTCTATCCTAGGCTAAGCTAGCTAAATAGCGCAAATATACACAATAGAGGGAAAATGAAACAATAGTAAGTTTGACAGCTTAGTGAGTAAAAATGCACACGATGCACATGTCATTTGATGATGAACTCATTTGTTGTTAAACCACATGTAGCATTATAGGGTTATAGTTTATCATGAATGCAATATAGTTATAGTATATGCTATAATCATGAGAATCAAATCATAGTTCAAACTGTATGGTCCACCCGAGATATTACCCATTCTTGGCAGGGTTGGCGCTGTCCCGAGGGACCTGTAATACAATACCGGTATTCCATATATTGCACTCTACGGTTCATAACTAGCAGCCCGACTGAGTCTGACTTCGGGTGGCCCACGCTACTAATAATGTAAATTCTATAGTGACCCGCCAATCAAACATGTCTATGCCAGTCACGAAACAACCATTGGATCTAAGGCTTATATAACACACACACACACACATTTGACCATAGAGTTAACATGTATAGTAAACCCATGGCCGTTATTCCGTTTGTACCAGTTTACAATGTCATACGATGCAATTAGTCATATCCGTCTTTTACATGCATGCTTTTACAAATCTTACCATGTTCATTATCTTGTTTAAGTAACACATGTTTTCACAAAATAGAGTCCATAGTAAATCAAAATGTATTTCATGAGAGTTGTAAAGATGCATGTTTTGATACACATAAAATAGTCGTGCAATGCGGGGAAAAGTAACAACAAGTATTCATATGAGTTTGTACTCACTTGAGTTGTAAGGCTCCTCCAAGTATTCCTCACAATGTTCCTCACTCTTTAAATATGTGCAAACTATTATTAGCCCTCTAGTTGAGCTAAAACGAGTCATAAACCTAAAAATGCCCAAATTAGAGTTTTTGCCTGGCCACCAAACATTCTATCCAGATGGTGCGAATGTTCGGGCTCGAAGCCGAATGTTTGCCGAAAAGGGTGCGAACGTTCTCTGCTGGGCAGAAAACTCATTTCGAACTAAACAGGCTCCTAATCACTTCTACGCAAGTTCTAAGGCCACAACAAGGTTCCTAACATATTCCTAACCCAAAATAATATCTCCACGCATAATAACATATGTCCAACAAGATTGAAATGCTAACCCACGCTTAAACTAAGATTAAAACATAAAACAACGACATAAGCCCAAAACTAGCAAACAAGCTATGGAAAACACTTAACCAGCATAACAACTAGGTAAAGAACAAGCTAAGTTAAGATGGTTACCTCTCTAAAGGAAGAATCTCTAAGAAAACCTTCATTCTCCTTCTCACAACTCATAAGACACTAAAGCAGAGTTTCTCTAAGGCTCATAGGGCAGAATGAGGTTTAGAAGGCTGTGTGAGGAGGGTATTTATAGGGTTGGAAAAATTTGAGGGTGCTCCGATGATAGTCTTGTAAGTTAGTGAACGTTTGGTGGTCTTGGGGCGAATCTTCAGTGCACTGTTTACACAATGGTTCAAGGATTGTACGGCGTACGCTCGGTCATTTCCGAGTGGGTCAAAATTTAGTCAACGGACGTTTTGCGGTCCCCATGTGAATGTTCTGTGTACTTTTCTAGAGTGAACGTTCAGTGGTTCGTAAGTACACTGAACATTCAGTGGTCCCCCTTACAAAAGTTTGGTCAGAACCCAAAAAAATCCCAAAAAAAATCTTCCTTCAAGTTGTGTTGGGTTTTGGATACTTCTGGTCATTCTACGTATATTTCATTGATCCTTACAAAAAAAAAAAAAAAAAAAAAAAAAAAAAAAAAAAATCTCCCCTTCAAAAGTGACAGATTACCAGCCAATTACTTTGTACAATTTCCAAGGTGTTGGCGAATCATTTGAAGAAAATTCTTCCTACTTTTATTTTAGAAAATCATAGTGCTTTTATTCCAAGGAGGTTAAATGATGTAGTTTTTTTGTGTGCAAAAATATTAATAATAAAAATATCCACTCGCAATAGAACGAATCCCTATGAGATAAGGCTATATTGAGGGTGTTGAACCTCAAGGACTGCACAAGCATTGTTATTAAGCTTGTCAAGATTGAAAGTAACTCAATTTAAAGAAAGTTGATTTGTTTTTGTTTTCTAAAAATAAATACATAAAAGTAAAGATAGATAGAAATAACGAGAGAAAGAATATAGGGTTGATTTCGCTGCTAACCACATAACAATGGTCAATCATAAATTAACAAGGAAAATTCATACTATGCATGATATAGGGCTCGTCTCACTCGAGTAGTCAAGAAAATATCATAATTAAATAAAAAAGAAAGTATAATCCATCTTCGGTTGGCAAGGACCGTCTGTCTAACCTCTAGATGTGGTACTGTCCGTCTTCCCTAGGTATAGACTATCAAATTGCTTAATCAGTTAAATGCAATCAAGGGATAAGCATAACTCATCTTTGAGTCATATGAATTGTCTACCTAAATTACACTAGGCTAAGGTGTAGAGTAATTCGCCTTCTCTAGGCATGGCCAATCAAACCCTCTTGATCATGTGTCAGTTAAAACCGTTGTATATTAATAATTTATATAATCACAGAAAATATAAAGGATTGAGTTCAATCAAGATAAAAAGCTTTCGAAGACAAGATAAGAATTTCATAATGATCGAATATAAACATTAAGATCAATTCTTATAGTTATGCAACCATTATGCATATAGAAAAACCCAAATTCAAATACAATTGAACCATTGTTACTTGGAAAGAGCTACATCAACACCCTATTACAGAATTAGTAGCTCATGCTGGTGCTAGGATGGCCTCCTGCCATGTTCATCTTCTTTTCAACTTTTCAAGCCTCTAAAAAGATCTTTGTGTGAATTATCTCTCTAAAACAAAGCACCTCTCTCTTCAAGGCTTAGAGGCCTATTTATAGGGTGTAAAACAAACCCATGAAGCCCTAGGAATCCAAGAAAACTCATAAGTCAGTCTCCCAGTTGGATTAGGAGACCTAAAAAGGCTTTCCATAGAAGTTCCGGACTCTAGGTCATCTCAGCCGCCCATGTGCACTCGAGCCTAGGTGATATGTTCTCGAGCCTGGTTGCTTGCACGCTTGAGCTCAAGTGTGCTCGAGCCTCCTCTAATGTGGGCTCGATCTCAGTTCTGCTAGTAGCTTCTCAAAGTACGTTTTAAGCCCAAAATCAATGGTATTTCTTGCATTATCCCTAAGAACCTAGAAACTCTAAAACAAAACAAAATCAAATGGATACAGTGCTAAGGAATTAACAGATGAGAGTTAACACGCTTGAATGTGCAACATTCGGCGCTCATCATTAATTACTAACAATATTTTGGTGGCTTATTAAGCACTTCATACTATGCAATCTCGTATGAAATGGAAGAATGAATATATGGTAGTAAAGCTTGATATGAGTAAAGCATATGACAGGGTGGAATGAGATTTTCTCGAAGCCATTATGAAGAAAATGGGTTTCTCTTCAAGGTGGGTGGATTTAGTGATAGCTTGTGTAAAAAGTGTTAGCTACTTTGTGATCATCAATGGGCAACCGTACAGTCATATTAGTTCAACTAGAGGCATCAGGCAAGGTGATCCTATCTCTCCCTAGCTTTTTCTTTTATCATTTTATATGCTGAAGGCTTAAGTTCGTTAATCTGTAAGGCAAAAGAATAGAGGTTGCTTTCTGGGATTCCTATCACGAGAGGGGGAATAACATTAAGCCATCTATTTTTTTTAGAGAGGGGGAGTAACATTATAGTCTATTGTTTTGCAAAGCAAATGTGAGGGAATGAAACTATGTTGATGAATTGCTAGCAAAATATAAGAAAGCATTGGGGCAGAAGCTGAATAAGGAGAAGATATCTATTTTCTTCAACAAGCATTCTAAAAGGGAAGCTAGGGAATTTATTCTATCTCATGATGGTGCACATGAATCTACTAATTTTGAAAAATCTTTGGGCCTTTCGGTAATTGTGGGGAAGTAAAAATCTCACACCATCGATGGGATAAAGGAAAGAATATGGGAATAGATTAATGGATGGAAGGAGAAATTTCTATCACAAGCTGGCAAAGAGATTCTCATCAAGGCGGTTATTCAAGCAATTTCGACGTACAATATGAATGTTTTTATGTTACCCAAAGCTTTGTGTCAGGATATTAATTCTTCGATGCTTTGTTTTTTGTGGGGGCATAAGGAGAATATCTCAAAAATTCTCTAGATGAGCTGGACGAAGTTGGGGAGGTCAAAATCTATGGGTAGTATGGGCTTTAGAGAACTCGAGTGTTTTAATAAAGCTCTTTTGGCAAAGCAAGGGTGGCGACTGATCCAACAGCCTCACTCATTAGCAGCCCGAATTGTTAAAGAAAAATATTATCCACAAAGGCATTTTCTAGAATCGTAGTTTGGTAATCGGCCATCTTAAGCCTAGAGAAGTATTTGGCAAGCAAAGGATCTCTTGAAGGCTGGTTTGGTGTGGCATGCGGGTGATGGATCCCAAACTAAAATGTGGAGAGATAAATGGCTACCGAATCAGCCTTCTTTTGTAGTGAAGTCAAAGATTGGGGAGAGAAGCTTGTGTAAAAGAACTTATTGATGGAGACATAGGCTGGTGGAATGTACCTCTACTTATGGATATTTCTAATGTGGAAGAGGTGGAAGAAATCTGCCATATGCCCTTACGTTTGAATGGTTACCCTAACAAACTAGTTTGGGGTGTGGTGCAAAATGGAAATTTCTCGATGAAGAGTGCTTATCATTTGGGTAAAAGTATTTTCCTACAGGAGTCAGTGAGTATTCTAGAGCTTCTAAGCATACTATAATTTGGAAGAATATATGGTCTCTACATGTCCCCTAAGTTGTAAAACTTTTCCTATGGAAGGCCTGCAATAATTTGCTACCAACTAAGGAAAATTTGTTCAAAAAAAAAGGTGATGCCTAGCTTAGTATGATGTTTAGGGGGAGTGCCCAAGAGAATCCATAAATGCTCCAATGGAGGGGATGCTTTTTTTCCAAATTATAGGCGATTGGGAAAGCTAGAGAAGGAAGAATTTGTACTGGTGCTTATGGTGGCGAGAGGAATATGGCTACGTCAAAACGCTGTGGTATTTGGAAGAGAGTTCCAACACCTGAATCATATTGTCAAATATGTGAGGGAAGCTATGGAGGAGTTCCATGAGGCGAATCAACAGAATAATAATAATGAGAGTCGATAGCTTGATAGAGGTGTGCTACGATGGGATGTTCCTCCCCATGGTGCATTCAAAATTAACTGGGATGCGGCTCTTAACCAAACAAAAAAATTAATGGGTGCGGGTATTATTGTTAGAGACTATAAGGGAAAGGTTATAACAACCATATGTTCTTCAATGAGTTTCATCAGTGGTCCAACTGTGGCAGAGGCTTACGTGGCCCCGAAAGGCTGTGGTCCTTTGTAGAGATCTGGGTCTTAGCAATATAATCCTGGAAGGTGATGCTTTGGAGATTGTATATGCATAATGTAAGAAAGAGCAATCATGGAGCAAGTATGGGAATTTGATAGTTGATTAGCCAGTCCATCTCTTAGCAAAAGCGGATGCCCAACAAGACATGTAGAATATCTGGTTTGACAAATAACCTATTTTTCTTCATGATTTTGTCATCTCTGAGACTTGTTTGATTTGATGTCTTGTCATCTCTGAGATTCGAATGTTTTGATGATTTATTAATGAAAACCTCATATTTCACTTAAAAAAAAAAAAGAAGCCCAAAACTAGCAACCCCACCATGGAAAACACTTAACCAACATAACAACTAGGTAAAGAACAAGGTAAGTTAAGAATGTTACCTATCCATAACAAGGATCTCCAAGAAACATTCATTCTTCTCCACACAACTCACAAAAAACTCAAGCAAATTTTTTCTAGGGCTCAGAGGGAATAAAGAAGCTTAGAAGGGCGTGGGAGGGGGTATTTATAGGTTTGGAAAAGCTGAGGACGCTGCTATGACAGCTCTAGATGTTAGCATACATTCGGTGATCCTAGGTCGAACGTTCGGTGGTACTAGGTCTAACATTCATTGCAACGCCCTGATATTTGAACCAACAAAATCGTGAGCAAAAACCCCCATTTCCATGTGATGTTACTACATCTGAGATACAATCTTATGGTGAATATATATATATATATATATATATATATATATATATATATATATATATATATATATATATATTTCATTCTATAACTTAGGAATAACTTGCACAACACACATGAGCTGCCTAAAATACCTCGAAATAATATATTATTTAATAGGAAAATAGAAATATTGTTTTCATTACAAAACATGTACACACTAGGTGTACCAAATATGTATAACATGTGGCACCAAATCAACATAGTAATATTTATCAAGTTCACACTTATCATAATATATAATAAAAGCAATTAACATAAATGAGACTTGCTCCTTAGAGGCAAGCATCAATCCTGTAGCATAGAGTCTATCAACCATCAAAACTAGTAGAGGGACCATCGTCCTCATCTCAAACCCTACATCGAGGTTTATATAAATATGACGTTATCATATTTACATAGAAAAGCAAGTGAGTCATCTATTTTACTAGAAATAAAAACTAATAGATTAATATGAAAGAGCAAGTTTAAAAACAAAAAGAAAAATTAATAATGAATGCAAATGTAGCGTAGTGACTGATTAGTTTGTGTTTTATGATAATCTTTCTTCAGACCTCTCGTTCTTGGACTGTTGGCCTGCTTACGTCCGTTATGTCCCTCCCACTTTAGAGATTTACATGTTTGGTGCTGGTGACTACATCGCCCCAACTTAGTTATATATTAGGTCTGTTGGACGGTTATACCCACAATCCACTGAGTTGCCAACTTCTCTAGCCGCAAAGCCTCAGTTTGTCCTTTAAGGTGGCTATCTTATCAGCCCAATATCTTATTTAGACACATTCTGTAGTTTAAAAGCAGTTGTATTGAAAACTTATGTAAATAAAATAAAATAAGACTTCCCATAACAATAAAATAAAACTAATCCTCAATAAGTATATTCACACTTACTCTCCTTAACTGTAGAACTCAGCTTCACTTTTGCATACAATAGTGTCCACATAGTAGTACACATAGGTCATTTATCCAAACAATTATATTGTCTATTGGCCCTCATCTCATTATAATCATTATTATCCATATTCCATTTATTATATTTGTAATGATCACTTATAATAACCATAAAGCCTGGATTAAATATTTGGTGATGAGGCTAATGGTCAGTACCACCAAATATAAATCTTGAGGATTAAGATATACTTTAAAGACAATAAAAGTAAAGACGGTTTATATGCCATTTTCATTACTCATTTTAGTTCTTTAAGCTTACTGTGTCAATATAAACGGTTTAATCAAGAGAAACATAAATAAGCTAAAAATGGATGCCAAGCGAATCATAAGATATTATCTTAGAAAGCTTCACATTCAACCACTTATCTCTTTGAGCTTTAACACTCGAATATGGTAGAAGTGATTTCTAATTGCTTTCTAGCGAATATCTAATAGACAATTCTATGCATTAAGAACATTAACCAAGCAAGTTGGAAGCAAAACTCACAATACACTCCAAGTGGCAGAATAGTGTTAACTAGAAATAGAGAGAATTTTGACACTAATCAAGGGAGCGTAGGCTATGTGCTAGAGCTTCGAAAGCCCTAAAAAAAATAATGAAAAAATATGGTGCTAATAGGCTGGCTGGGCTTGCAGCAGAATTTCATGATAGAAAACAAAAGTGGCCGTGTGGTGCATGAAGTAAAAAGAGAGAAAGACAATGAAATAAACTGTTCTAGCTTTTGTGTTTGCATGAATGAAAGAAAGGTAAGGATACCACATCTATTTATAGAAGGAAAATAGTAACACAAATGACCATCCAAACCTTTGGAGTGTCGGTCATGCAAGAGGAAGAATGATAGGTTTCAACAATTCACAAGTCTTAGTCTTGGTCAAGCAATCACACCAACTTTTCCAATGAATTTCTTAAAGGATTTAATGCAATATAATGACTTATTTTCACAAGTGAAACAACAAGGTGGTCGGCTATGCATGGGATTTTAGAGTTTAATAGATTTTCAAGCCAAAAAAGTGTTCCATCATTTATGAATTTGGGTAAAAATAAAAAATAAATAAAAAAAAAAAACCTTAGCTCATGATGAGAATTTCTTTTTAGGCTAGGACACTGCTTTTTAGGCTAAAATTGAAAATTGCTCAGAATTAAATTTAGATTTCACCAAACACTAGTATGAGTCACTTATTTACTAAATTGAATTTACTTATGCTCAAAAATATATTTGTAAAGCTCAAATTTAGAAATAAAGTGATATACTAAAAAATGGCATTTTTGGCGACAAATAGTGAAATCCGTTCAGCTCTGATTTTTTTTTTTTTTTTCGAAAACAGAATTCTTTGAAATTTTAAAAATAGGTAAGGACTCCGAGACAAACAAAATAGGCTTTCGTTTGACTCAATTTAAGTTTGTATGACTCATTTTTCATCTGGTCAACGTTTTAATGTCAAAAAATCAACATAAGCTAACATTCCTTTAAACTTTGCAATAAAATTCTCCTAAACTCTAAGATATTTATGGAAGCTAAATGATAATGATTTCTAAATATTTTCATAAAGTTTCATAAATAATTTAAGATACTTTCAATTTTCCAGGCATCGCATTCGGCATACTATTTGCACAGTGGTTCTAGGGTTGCAAAAGCGTAAGTTTGGTCATTACCTAGTGGGTCAAAATTTAGTAAACCAACGTTTAGTGGTTCCCCCACGAACAATTGGTGTACTATTACCCAATGGATCTAGGGTTGCAGAGTGAACTTTTGATGGTCCCTCTGTCAACGTTCAATCGGAACCATAAATCGCAAAATCCTCCGTCTAGCGAACCGTAATGAACCGAAAAATCTTGCTAACCTTCTAACAAAGATAAACACATCCTAGTAATTACCCAGGGCACTACAATGCTAGCCTCAAATTCGAGAGATAAGGTGACAGCCTCACAAGCTACCACGTGGCTATGAATAGTAGCATTCTCGGCCAATCCTGGAGTTTTGCTAAAATTTGATTTCTTTGAAATTTTTTAGCTAGATAGAGAGTTCTGAGGCGAACATTCTGGGCGTTTGTTTAACTCAAATAGAGTTCATCAGACCTAGTTTTCACTTGTCTAAGTTTCTGGTCTAATTAATTTCTTTAATCAAATTGGAGACCTAAATGTTCTCCAATTAATTCCAAAATTCTACCATGTGTTTTTTTTTAGGGTTAAATACCTTTTTGCCCCTAGAGTTTAACAACTTTATTTTTTGCCCCTTAGGATTTAACTTATCACAGGAGGTACCTCAGGTTTCCATAAAGACGAAGATGGTACCTCCGTCCATCTGCCATTAGAAGACTTGACGGAAATCCCCATCACTGACACGAAGACCCATTAAAATTTCGACACCTATCCTAAGTTCCAAATTATCACATCTGACTAGATTTGCAACCCTGCCACATAATGAAAAAAATGCTGGGGCTTTATTTTTGAAAGGGATTAAAATTGCAACCTAGAATAAAATCCATGCTATTTCACGCCAAACCCATGATACCCCAAACCCTTCAAACCCAACCCTAGATCCCACGAGCCTTCCCCAACCCACCCTTCTTCCCCAATATGATCAACCCACTCTCTGGCCAACCCACCGATCTTCCCCAAGCCGATGAACCCACGATCCAACGAACCCATCGAACATTGTTGGTTTGCTTCCGCAGCCCAATCAGTGTAAGTGGTGACAATGGCTTGGGGAAGAACGGTGGGTTCGTCAGCTTGGGGAAGACATGATTCGAAGAGTAGGTTTGGTGGAGAGTGGGTTGGTCGGATATGGGAACGTTCGTGTGATCTAGGGTTTGGGTTCATCGGATTGGGGAAGATCGGCGGTGGAAAAATGGGTTGGGTTCGTTGGATTGTGGTAGGTTTGGGGTATTTGGGCTTAGGGTGTGAACGGAGGTTGGGTTGGTCGGAGATTGGGTTGGTTGGAATGGTGGGTTGGTCGGAGATTGGGGAAGGTTTGTCGCTTCCTTCCGTCGGACTGGGGAAGGTTGGGTTCGTGGGTTATAGTGAAACGACAATGGATTTCCCTCATCCGAAAATTATGTTTTTGTAATTTGCCATTTTAATCCCTCTTCATTTTTTATTACATGGAATATTGTTTGGCAGATATAGATGTGATTATTTGGCACTTAGGACAAGTGTCAAAATTTTAATGGGTCTTTGTGTCAGTGACGTGAATTTTTGTCAAGTCTTCTAACAGCAGATGGACCAAGGTACCATCTTTGTCTTTATGGAAACTCGAGGTACCTCTTGTGATAAAAATTAAACCTTAGGGGGCAAAAATAAAGTTGTTAAACCCTAGGGGGGGCAAAAAGGTTTTTTATTATCAAAGGGTGGGGGTTCTGAAATATTTTTTAGACTTTTTCTGAATTTTTATTTTGACCCAAAATTTATCTTAATTCTAAACTTGCCCACAAGTTTAACTTTTATAATCAGAATTCACCCCACAACTTTTTTTTTAATTTTGTTCACACCCATATTTCATTTATTTCTATCAATGTTCTTATAATCTCTTAAATTTCTCTGAAGTTATTATTGCATCTTATATATACATCGATCTAATCTTTATATTAGGTTAAGATTCCTTAGATTAAAACTAGGGTGCTACACTACATGTGTAGTTGCACTTAGAGATAAATGGTCTTAAAACACTACATGGAAGCTCTTTTGTTTGTAGTTGACTATATAATGTGATTTCTCTCCTAGCAGATGATGTTGCTCGTCATGCACATGATAATGATGTGTTTTATAATTATAGTGGCATGATTATGAGGTTTCCAAGAGCACACATATTCACCATGTAGTCTCGGTGTTGTGGTGAAAAGGTATGTCGATAGGATTAAGTTGGCTCACTCACACGAGCAACCGCCTCTTGTGCTTAGGTAGCGAGTAGAGATGAGATATTGTGTCATTGGATGCTTATGTAGCATATAAAGTTGGTTGACACATAGATATGTTGCCTTAGCTATAGTTGAGATCTTTATTTTTGATAAGAACGTACATGGATAGCACACAATCCATGTAACTTGTGATTAACCAGATGTGAGACCTTAATTTGGCGCTTGAGGTGGCAACCGAATAGAGGATTGGGTTTAGGTGTTGTGAAAATTTTAATATACTCACAAGTGTACGAATCGTTTACAGTAAAGTGTTGCAAGTCTGAGGTCGATCCCACAAGGAATTGTATTTTTGAAAAACAAATTATATCTAAACTAATTTAATCCTAACCTAGTTCCAAAAGAGGTTTGAATTTTGGTTTTTTGAAAATAAAAGAAAACATAAACTAAATAAAATAAAATAAACCAAAAGATAAAGTACTAAGGGTTTGGAATCCACACTCACCGAATCATAACAATATACTCCATGTTCATCAATATTAATCTGAAGTTCTCACAAATAAAATCCTATGTATGTTTTACTATGCTTCAAACAGTTAATCAAAATCATCACATGTATCCATTCATTGCACAAATCACAAAAGGAATCCAATTTCAATCAAATCATCATATGTATCTGTAAATCACAAAAGATATCCAATTTCAATCAAAACACCAAGTGTATCTGTAGAACAAATCACAAGGGATATCCAATTTTTTAAGCAAATAAAACCACCAATCAATTATGTGAAATTATTTCAAATCATCAAATGTATCCTAGAATCACAAAAGATATCCAAGAATCATTCCACACATTGAAAATAAGTAAAACAATTGAAATATTAAACCCAATAAAACCGGACAATATAGACTTACATGAAAGTAGGGTTGTACTTCATTAGTGAGGAGTAATCCTCAACCTTAGTTCAGAACTTAGCTCCACATGAGGTGTGTCTCTCAGTTCAAATAGAAGTCTGAAGACCCAATCTAGATTGAAAAAGGAGTCTAGCCGCCTTCTGACCGTGCGAGTGCGCTCAATCGCATGGCCAGTGCACTCGATCGCACTCGTGCATGCATTCTTCCTTCTGCGGCTTAGCACTCGTGCATTGATGCTTTGCTGGTGGACGTGGTTGTACTCGAGCGCAACCCAGCTGGAATTGAGCGTATATGCGCTCGAGCGCAGGATGGTGCACTCGATCCTACTTATGTAAATGACTCTTTTTCAGCTTTCTTCCAAACTTTGCATTTTTTCCTTTAAAGACGCAGTTTTCCTTCAACAACCTACAAACACTAAAAACACAAAACTAACACAAAACATTAGATTATGACACAGCTAGAGGATTAACCAATGTAAATTAAGGGGTTCAAATATGCAATATTTTGCACACATCATTAGGCACTTGGGTAGCAACTAGACTAAGATGTGTACGGTGTATTGAGTTTAGACATACACTCTTTTGGAAAGAGAACTCCACAGTAGCATGTATTTCATATTACATGTACTTGTTCGACCAATAGTGGAGGTGAGCGAATCAATCCCAGCTTCCTCACCGTGTGAATCCCAAACATCATTGTTAATGACCTTGTTTATGCCCTTTATGACCTTTGACTATGTCACGAGGTTGAGGTTTTAGTGTCTACTACTTTAGCATGTTGTCTATGACCATGTATAACGTTGCCTAAAGGCAAAGGGAAGAGCCTATTTGGTAACACATTTGTATTGTGTTTATACTCATTGCCAGCAAGTTGTGTTGCTTCTTAGATGTTGAGTGCATCACGTTTTGTGAAGGTTAAGCATTGTTTTGAGATATTGGATTTAAGAGGGATTAGAAATGCTTAATCTGATGTGACCAAATGAATCGAGGCATAATAAGACACTTTTAGGAATGTTGCTATGTTGGTCTTTACAAGATTTGATTTAGTTTTCCCAACTTTTTATGCATGTGTGTTTAAAGGTTGCACAATATATTTGCCAGTGGGAGACGTAGAGAGATGCATGGCTAAGTCGTATTTACTATGTGCGAGTGGGAGAAGTAGTAAATGAAGGGCACCCATAGTGGGTGGTAGAGATGGATGTCTATGAAGACTGGGGTGGCCTACCCCAGTTTTGGAATTTGTATTAAATATACTACAAAAATTTATTACAATTTGTATTTGAGTCAAAATTTTCTAGTTAGGCCCCGGGCCAATAAGAAGAAATCCAATGATTTTTTATTTGGCCTACACGGTTGCACCCATAAAAAACACTGCAAAAATTTCAAGTTTGCATTGGGCCTCTCAAGTCTGAATAGAATACCTATATTTTTTTCTTGTTCTCTCATAACAATTGAAATCACCTCTTTTTTCACTATACATTGTTGGCAGCAGCTCTGACATAAGTTGTCCCATACTCTCCTAGGCTTCTTTATACTTCAATTCTTCTCTATCATCAATACTTGATTCCTAGGTATGCTCAATTGATTATTTTGTTTCCCTCTTTTTTCACTGTATGGTGTTGGCAGTAGCTCTGGCATAAGTTGTCCCATACTCTTCTAGGCTTCTTCATACTTCAGTTCTTCTCTATTATTAATACTTGATTCCTAGGAATGCTCAATTGCTTATTTTGTTTCCCTCTTTTTTCACTGTACGGCGTTGGCAGTAGCTCTGGCATAAGTTGTCCCATACTCTCCTAGGCTTCTTCATACTTTAGCTCTTCTCTATCATCAATACTTGATTCCTAGGTATGTACCTTTTTTTTTTGTTTAACTCAAGTTTGAAACTTTCCCTTGCTTTTTTAACTAAAGTTTGAAACTTTCCCTTGATTCTTTGGATTACGCAATACATTACAATTGAAACAATATTATAAGTCTGTAATGCGAAAAACAAAAATTATCAAATCTCAAACACATTATTTTAACTTTTAGTGCACCTTATTTAATAAGTGATGTGTACCTTTGATTACCTTTATTCATTGAATAACAAATTTATTCACTAGTGAATTAGTCAAAAGCCATTAATCATGAAATAATGTGGTGATTTAGTTGGGTTAAGTACAAGGTCAATTATAAATTTATTCTTTGTTAATTATTAAAAATTATTGTTTTGCTAAATTTTTGTTATTGAGAACACTTTTCATTATGTTGAGTCTTGTGATATTTTAATTATGTTTATTCCAATGACAATGAAAGAAATTATCTAAATTCTAAATTTTGTAAGTATAAATTTGTGTTAATGAATTATAAACTAAGTACAATAAATATGTATTCATGCAATATAAATTAGAGTAGTTATTCAACGTTATTATATTTTATTGTTCCTCATGTGAGTTTGTCCACTACTAACACAATCCGATTTTCTTCTTTTTTACCTAACACCCCAATGTGACTATGTAAATTTATTTGTAGATAATGGGAAAGCCAACTACAATAGTTAACTTTTTCAAAAGAAAAAATGCACAAATTTCATAAGCCAATGTTTGTAATTCATCATCGCCAACCTTTGATCTGAAAATCCTCCTACAAAATCTCAAAAAGTTGATGTAAATGAAATTAATTTAGTTCATTGGAGCATGATTCTAGATTATGTCCCCATATATGGGATTATAATGTTAGTCAACGAAATGAAGTTCAACGAGCTTACATTAAAGCGGGTCCACACCAACCTATTCTTTCAAAGTCAAGAAATTTGGACAAGTAGGTCATCTTCGTAGCTTTCAATCTTCATGGTTCAAGTTATTTCCGTCATGGTTTGAATATTCGCCTAATAAAGATATGGCCTTTTGTTTGCCTTGCTTTCTCTTTAGTAAGCCATCTGGAAATCCTTCGCAATGTGTATTTAGTGTCGATGGATTCAAGAATTGGAAGAAAGTTAGGAGTGGAAAGAATTGTGCTTTTCTTATTCATATAGGAAAAGATCCTAATTCGCTTCATAGGATTGCTGAGAAGTCATGTGAGGACTTGATGACATCAATCTCTACATATACAGAAGGTTATGGATAATTTTACTTCTGAACAAATTGCAAACAATCAACTGCAGTTGAAGGCCTCAATTGATGTTGTTCGGGTGCTTGCATTTGAAGGTGTTGCTTTTAGAAGTCAGGATGAGAGTGTGGATTCAACCGATCGTGTAAATTTTCTCGAAATATTAGATTTGCTGGTTTCATACAATGAAGATGTTGCTGAAGTGATAGCTAAAGCCGCCAAAAAATCCTCTTACACATCACTAAGGATACACAAGGAAATTTTACACATTTTTTCAACCAAAGTAAATGAGGCAATTCGCAAAGAAATTGGTACTGCAAAGTTTTGCATAATTGTTGATGAAGCTCATGATGAATCAATGAAGGAGCAAATGACTATAGTTTTAAGATTTGTTGACAAAGACGGCTTTGTGCGAGAACGGTTTTTTGGGCTTGTTCATGTCGCTAATACTGCGACATTAACCCTAAAAAAGTAAGATATATTATGTATTTTCAAATCATAAGCTAGACGTTCAAAATATTCGAGGCTAGGTATACGACGGTGCAAGTAACATGCGAGTTAGGTGGAATAGGTTGCAAGCTTTAATTTCAAATGATTGTCCATATGCTTACTACGTCCATTGTTTCGCACGTCGTTTGCTATTGGCCTTAGTGGCAGCTAGGGGTGTAAACGAGCCAAGCCTGAGTGAGTTTCCCTTGTCCGGGCTCGACTAGTTCAAATTTTACTCGAGTTCAAGCTCAAGGACGAGCCAAAAAATCGAGCTCGAGCTTATAATAAGTTAAGCCAAGCCTAGGCAGCTCGCAAGCGGGCTCTTATGTTTAATTTTTTTTTATATAAATTTAAACTTCAAGTACTCCTAAATGGCTCAAGAAGCCAGCTTGCGTATGAGCATTTGCCTAGCCTGACAGGCCGAGTATGGAGCTTGAGTCAATACAGTAAGGCACTTGGTTTCGAAGATAAAGGATATGCATCCTTTTATAGATAAGCAAACTTAAAGATTAGTGTTTTCTTAGCAATGTGGGACAAGTTAACAATGGGACAACGCCCCCTACAAAAAAAAGTATTTTTTCAAATTTTCTCTCTCTCAATCTCCCTCACCAGTCACAGCGCATCTTCCACCCTAGCTCTCATTTCTCACTCTCTCACTCTCGCTCACCAAATTTTTGTTAAAAAAATTATATACATATATTTGTTATATGTGTGTGTGTGTGTCTATACACACACACACATATAAATTAAATTAAGTTATATAGTATATGTTATTATTGAGTAATATTGACTATATATTTTTATTTGTTACTTAATAAAAAATATACGAGTCGAGCCTTATACGAGCTCACTCACGAGCCTAATCGAGCTGAGTTGAGCTTGCTTCGTTTAATATTCGAGTTAGGATTTGTGTTCATAAAGTGTCTCATTTAATAATCGAGTCGGGCACAAGCCGAGCTTATCCGAGCCAATCCCGAGCTCGCTCGCGAACACCCCTAGTGGTAGCATCAAAAGAAGTTATTCGCATTCATCAATTTCTTACTAAATGGACTTCTATTGTCAATATTATTGGTGCCTCATGCAATCGTAGTGAAGATTTGAGGGTTGCTCAAGCTACTGAAATTGCTCACATGACTAAAAATGATGAGATTGAAAGTGGAAGTGGACTTAATCAAATTGGTACTTTACAATGGGCTAGAGATACTCATTGGAGTTCGCACTTAAGATTAGTTTCTAGCTTGATCAAGGTTTTAAATCCAACAAGTGAGATTCTTATTAAAATCATTGATAATGGAACTACTTCTTCCCAATGAGCAGTAACAGACTCAGTTTATCAAAAGATGACTTCATTTAAATTTGTCTTCATTTTGCATTTCATGAAAGAAATTATGCAGATTGCCGATAATTTATGTCGAGAATTGCAATCAACAAGCTGACTTACAATTAAGCATCATTATCGAGTAGACTTTTTTGTGCTACAATTGATTCTCAATTGCAAGAATTGGTCGATTTAGTAAGTATGCAGTGAAGTTTCTTATTCTTAGTTCAGCTCTTGATCCTAGAGTTGCGCACGAATCTTTTAAAATTGATGATGTTTTTCAATTGGTAAACAAAGTTTTATCCATAAGACATTACTAATCTTGAAAAAAAAAAGAGGTTAAAATAGAACTTCAGCATTATGAGCATAATATAGTTCACCATTCAGGCTTTCAGAAAGTGTCAAATATTTTAGAATTATGCCAATGGTTGGTAAGCACCAGAAAATCAAATGTCTACCAACTTGTTTATCAAGTTTTTGTACTTGTACTTACTCTTCTTGTTTCTATCGCAACAATAGAAAGAGTGTTTTCAGTCATGAGTATTGTCAAAACTATGCTTCACAACAAAATTGAAGATGAGTTTCTGACCATTCTTTGATGTTGTACATCGAAAGAGAAATTGCTGCGAAATTTAGTATAAATCAATCGTAGATGATTTTTGGGATCTAAGAGAACGTCGGGTTCCATTTTAATAGGTTTTTGAATTGAATGATTGTAATTTTTAAAGAAACAATTATTTTCTGTCTTTTATTTTGCTTATATTTCTTAACACTCAAAAAATAAATAAATACTAATTTTATTTTTGAGGAAAATCCACATACCCCCCTCAAAGTACCACCCAATTGACAATGTCTCCCCCAAACTTTCAATTATGAAAATGTCCCCCCAAACTATTAAAATTGTCAATGTTTCCCCCAATGACGAAACTACCCTTAGTAAAATAAAAAAAAAAAAATACTAGAACTTCTAGAAAAAACCTAAAACTTAAAAAAGAAAAAAAAAATCCAAAGGATGGCAAATTAATTTTTTTTTTTTCAAAAAAAAATTCCGTTTTACAAGAAAAAAATTTAAAAAATTCGATTTTTTTTTTTTGTTTTTTTGTTTTTTGTTTTATAACTTTTTAAAATAAAAAGGGAAATTATATATAAACTCCTTAGGTCAACGCGCTTTTATTAAAAACTTCCTAGGTGTTTTTTTTCGAAAATTGACTCCCTAGGTCAATCGAAACTACAATAAATTCCTTACCGTAAAAAATTTTTAACAGTCGTTAGTGCTACTCAAAACTCCTCGTTTTACCTCATTAAAATATTAATTTTTATTAATTTAATTTAAAAAATTAAATCTTAAAAAAAAAAAAAAAAAATGAAGGGTGGCCAAGGGTGGCAAGGCCACCCCCAAACCACCTGGGGGTGGCCGCAAGCCACCCGAGGGGTGGGCACACCACCCCTGGGGTGGCTTTTGGCCACCCCATAGGGGTTGGGGGGGGTGCCATCCCTGACCACCCTTCAACCTTTTTTTTTTTTTTTTAAGATTTAACTTTTTAAATTAAATTAATAAAAAATTAATATTTTAATGAGATAAAACGAAGAGTTTTGAGTAGCACTAACGATTGTTAAAAAAATTTGACGGTAGGGAGCTTATTGTAGTTTCGATTGACCCAGGGAGTCAATTTCCAAAAAAAAACACCTATGGAGTTTTTAATAAAAGCGCGTTGATCTAAAGAGTTTATATATAATTTCCCAAATAAAAATTCAAAAATGTTTTTCTAAAATAAAAATTTGCATTTAAAAAAAAAAAGATCGTTTAAAAAAATTAGTTTAAAAAATAATTAAAAAAAAAATCGTACTTTTTAAATTACAATTTTTGTTGTTTTAAAAAACTTAAAAAATATTATTTTATATTTTTTTGAATTATATGGGTATTTTGGTCTTATAGAGAAATATATAAGGACATTTTTACCTTCTTACTAGCCTTGGGGGACATTGACAATGTTTTAGTAATTTGAGAAAGACATTGTCAAATATTGGGTGGTAGTTTGAGGGGTATGTGGATTTACCCTTTATTTTTTATATGTTGATTTAATCATTAATCTTAATATATTTTTCATCAATTTTTTGGTTCCCTATTTTATATATTTCTCATTCATACTTTGCCCTATTCAATATAAATTCCTAGTTCCGTCTCTCTGGTGGGTGGCCCTCATTCCTCCAGCTTGGAGTATCGCCCAAGGCTCTGCATATATAAGTGATATTTTTCATATTATGCTAATATAAACAACACCCAATAATAGTTAACAGCTCGCAAAATAAGTTTTGTGTCGAAAAGAACGAGGCTTGTGCGTATCATTTCGACATTTTCTGTCCATGTGTAGCATTTATACAGTGGATATTGTGGGTGAGAAGAAATGTTGGAGACTCATGAGTAGAGGCAAGTGGAACAAGTAGATCAGATCTTGTTATATTTCTAACAAAAATGTAGGTGTGAGGAGTCAAATAGCAGTAAGACTGAAGCGAAACTGATTGGTCACAGAATTTTTCATTCTGTTCATCCACTGCGCTCGTTTGGTTCTGCCGTACTTGCTTAGCTTCTGCGGGAAAAGAGCGCTGAGCATATTCCCCAAACTCCATGCTGCGGATGACTTGTATTCCACGTTACCCACCAAGTCTCCATTATTGCCGCCCCAATACTTGGTAATCGTTGGCTGGAACATACAGCTGAGCAATTTCTCCAAATTTTGCACGCTGTATTTGACATCTTGTTCAACCAAAAGCCTGTAATTTTGCATGTAACTCTGATAAACGGGTAGAATAGCTTGCTCTAGATGTTGGCACACTTTCTTCCTCAAGTTTTCGTTGCAGATGATCCACTTGGATTGCTTCTTATACCTTTCATCAAAAGCGTCATTGAATGCCTTTAGCCTTTTCTTGACCAAATCTTGACCAGCCAGTGATGTTTGGAGGCTCTTTTGGCTCACAAGTGTCACCAGATTTCCCCAGCTCTCCCTCAAGTAGAGTGCTGCATAATAATCTGTGTATTGCCCATGTGCCGTTAACCAAGAATCTCCCATCACATCCCCAAGCTTGGTGCCTTTGAGATTGCAAAAATGGCAGTGATTATTCATCATGAAGAGATAGGACAAGGAGATATCCTCATAGGCCTTTGACCATCGATCCAAATTTACCCCAATTGCTTTCATTATTTTACACACCTGGTAGGAAATAAGACCCTCTTCATAACTCTCTTGTTTCCAGCTGTGATGGATCACAAGAACCTGGGCCATGATTGGCCTGTACTCATCACCAAGCAGCTGATTGCAATAGCTGGTTACAAAACTCACCAGCCTCGGAAGACTGCCATCTGAAGGAGGAGAACCTCCCCTTTGCAATTCCACTTGGAGAGGAAGTTGCCAGAAAATCTGACAGGCACCATCAACAATCCTTCTGATGAGATCCCTTGTCTGATTTTGGATTTCAGTGCAGTCTTCTCCACGAAAAAGCCGGTTGAAATCCAATCTCAGATTGTCCAAAGAAGCAAACATGTCCAATAGCTTCAACATCTTGATGGCATCCTTGTTACTACTTTCAGTCACATGTTTCCCAAATTGGAGAAATTCGAGGATGCCAGATTGAGCAGCGATCTTTGCAAAGCAACTCATTCCAACATCTGATCCTATCTTCTTGAACACCTCATTGCAGAGTCTATACTCAAGCTCAAACAGGTACTTCACAGCCAACACCAAATGCTTACTCCATTTCTCTATGTAATCCTCCTCCACACCCTGCTCATCATCAAATTTTCTGATAGACATGTCAAGGTAATCCAAACCAAGAGCTCGTAAACTTCGTTTAGCATTTGAACTCCGAACATCGACGTATACAGATATGCACATCCCGAGTTGGCTATTGGAATTTAATCTTACAAGTATTGCCTGCAGCTTCTGTATGGTAGGCGCCGGCAAGCACGATTGATTGAGGGCTTCCTCCACATTGCAGGTTGTTGCTAGGGAAGCCAAAGCAAGAGGGACGCTGTTTTCCGTCAGAAGTCGCTTGAATTCAATTTCTAGTTTTTGGAATGCGGCACTAAGAATTCCCAAAGATTCCTCTTTGGCCTGCAAGTCTTGTAGAATTCCCAAAGATTTCTTCACATTCGAGAGGTACCAGTCATTGGTGATTGCATAGTCCTCCATGTGTTCAACCATGCCCTCCAGCCACTTGATTGCGAGCCGGCAATTATCAGCAAGAAATCTCAAAACTTGTTGAAGCCGATTCATGAGTGAGAGGTAGTTGAAGAGATGATCATCGGAACAATTGTAAGACAAGAGTGACTTCTGAAGCTCACGAGCCGTATGAAAGACCTTGAGAACTGCAGCAGCAGCTGCTATAGCCGGGTCAATATGGAATGCACATTTTTGCAGAGAGATGATGGATCTTGCAGCAGCTTCCAAGGATGGCAATCTTTGGCTAATCATTTCCAATCTTAGCCCCGTCTCATCTACCGCAGAAGCCAAAGCTCTTGATTTCTGTAAGCTAGACTCCAACAATTGCCTAGCAGATACAAGATTCTGAAAGCTCTCCTCCTCCTCCACCTTGGCCATGTTTTTTTTTTTTTTTTTCCTTTGCTGAATGGACTCTAGCAATTTAGTAGGCCTATAATCCAGCTTGTTTCTTTTATAACACACCCATTTAACTTTTCTTAACCAAACTCACCAAATAAAAAGTAAATGAAGAGAGGAGGACGACCAAATTCAAACCAAACCTTACTTGCAGCAACAAACATCTCTCAAAACCGCAACAACCAAGTAAAGTGAATTTCTCTCGAGATATGGGCATTATTTCATAATCAATATTAATTATTCGCTTTATAAAGGCAATGAGTTTGACTATATCAAACTTACTGGCCTTTCTAGCCCACTCTTTATCTCTCTTCCGTATGTTTCGGAGATGTTTGTTGTCCTTATTTTCGTTCATGTGTGCAAGTTCACTCAAACCCATAACTATAACTATAGTCTATAGACGTAAAAGGTGGTTAGTAAATTCAGCTAATTGCAGCTAACAGTTTTAAAAGAGAAAAACAAATCACTAAAAACCAAAATGACGTCGTTTTATATATATATATATACCAATCAGTCAAATAAATTATTGCTCAATTCACGACTTTCGATTCAATTTACCCAGGGTAAAGTAGCAATAACCTGCTTTCACTAAAGCACGACAGACAAAGTCTTCAGAACTCAGTCACTCAGTCAAGAATGCAATAATTCAAAATGGAACTCTGAGTCTATTTTTAAATAAAATTTAGATTTTCGACATACTACACAATACTTTTTACCTGAAACTTACTTATCCACAGTGGCGGAACCACAACACTTTTTGGGGGTGCCGTAGATTTTTTTTTAAAAAAAAAAAAATTCCCACCCCAAAATAAAAAAATTCATTTTACCTGCCCATTACCCAAGACACGACACCCCCAATATTACTAGTACTACCAGTACTTCTCAATATAGTTTCTACCTTTCTGTCTTCAATGAGGTTGTCAAGCAAAGTGGGGTTGAGGATCTTTTGTCCCATATTATGACGCCACCATCATCATCACCAAGCAAAGTAAGTCCTCTCTAACTCTCAGTTGCTTTTTTGTTAGATTTTTGTTATAATTTCTTTCTTTTACTTAGTTTTAATTTTGAATTTTTCGAATTTTATTATCAGTTTTTTTAGGTTGTATGGTTTACTGGGCGTGGGGTGGGAACGATCGAACTCAATGATGCAGTTGCCAAATTAGGTCTTGATCTGATCTCTCTGATTATTAATTCTCACATATTTATATTTTCTATTTGTAATTTTTTTGTTGTTTTCATTTAATTATCTTCTGTTTGGTTACCTAGAAAATTGAATAAAAGTTAGTAAACCTATATGTATGTATCTATAGAGTCTGGTTATCCAAAAATGGAAAACCCATAGGCAACTAAATCGAAATGAATTTTTCGATTTAAATTCGATTCTCGATAATTTTGTACTTCTAAGAGACTGTAAAGTGCATTTCTAGACACTTTTTTTTTTTTTTGCATTTTTGTCTTTTTGATATAGTGCCGACATGTTACATTTTTAATATATCAATTTGAGCACATATTTACGAACTTTTATAGATATTTTTTTGTGATGCATATAGTGTATATTACCAAATTTTTAGGGTGAATTTTTTTTAAGATGCCAACAAAATTTTAGCAGCACCCCCAATATGAAATGTCTAACTCCGCCACTGCTTATCCATTCCTACAACCCACTATTCTTGTAAAATTTATTTGTAAACCTTTGAAATGATTTCAAAGAACTTGTTTCTTCATTAGTCAACCAGTTATTTGTAAGTGTTTAAACATATCCTATGTTTATTTATGAACATCAATTTCCAGTTTATTTAACTGTTTCAATACTTGTGTTATATACTTTCACAGTTTTTGTTTATTCTGATAATTTCTCTACACATATCAATTACGCTTTATATATATATATATATATATATATAGTTAGCAATTAACGATTAATGATTTTTCCAAATCTGTAAACCGCTAACTACACTGCCCTAAGCAGTTAGTGATTTTTTTAAACCGCCTTTACAAACAATTGGCGGTCGGTTAATAACCATCAGTTATTTCAGCCCTACTCTAGTCTCCCTCTAGAATAGAATTACAAGAAAAATCCATAACATTATTATTATTATTATTTTTTAATTTTGAATATGAAATAAACAAACTTCTATTTTTAAATTAATTCATGCAGACACCACGTCTCCACACACCACCAATTAATAAATAATTATACAGGGATGGTTCCAACTCAAAATATCCATTGTGAATTGATTGACAAATAAACGAAAAAAAAAAACCTGTAAGGTGCGTGCGTGTATCTTATCTTTTAGCATGCAAAAGTGATCATCTAAAATGGAAGAGAACTCGAAGGATATCAATCATGACAACAATTGTTTTATTGGTTGCCAACCAAAATATAAATATGCAGACAGAGAGGGATAGAGACACAAGAGTGCTGATATTCAGAAATTAATGGGAATAACTGTCATCTACAGAATCAAAAATATAAGGCCCAAGCAGACAACTTGTATCAGATCAATGGACTCCAATATATGGTATCTAATCCCTATTTCTAAAAGAGCAAATGACTCATGTAAAGATCCAAAGTGATAACAACATCTTTGGATCTTCAAGGTAATAATATACATGCAATAACAAGTGATTCGAAGGGAGATAAGAACAATGTTGCCCCCAGACAAACACAAACAAGGTTGAAGTAAGTAAATAAAGGCTAAGAGCTCCAGGAAAATAGACAAAAAAGTAGGCATCCGGTCCAGTCAAGTGCCACCACCCTTTTGTTTCAAAGTGATCTTGTCCCCAAGACTTAGGGCAATACCTTGAGTTTTACTTCTTATCCTTATGTATCCACCCAGCTTATCATCTGCTTGTTTCTCAATGCTCAAATTCACCAGAGCATCCTCCCCAAAAACACTCTTTGCGTACAGGTTAGCAGCGAGGAACCCACACTCCCCTTCTAGAGCCGATCTGATCCCCAATTAGCAAGCAATGATGAGAACAAGCATAAACAAAAAATAGTCGAGCATAATGAATTAGATAGGGTAGTAACAAAGTCAGATGAAGCTTTATATTCCCATGAAGCATAAAAAGTTAGTATTGTTCTGTGAGTTAGGAGCTGCCCCTTATAATGGCAAAATAAAGGTCTTGACAAAAACAGCAAGGAGATGGTTTTGTTAATTCTAGAAGTTGGGGATATTTCTGTAATTTTCAGGATTGCTAGATATGTACTTGCAGTTATTGCGTCTTTTTTTCATATAAGTAATTGAATAAAATTAATAAAAGTGTAAGGCGTCCCTAAGTACACAGGAAATATCCAAAAGAAAATACCTAACTAAAAAAGCAAAAAGAACAAGTCACTATAACTAGGGGTGTAAACGAGCCGAGTTTGAGCGAGCTTCCCTTGTTCAGGCTTGGCTCGTTTAAATTTTACTCAAGCTCGAGCTCGAGTCGAGCTCAAGGGCGAGCCAAAATAATCGAGCTCGAGCTAATAATAAGTCGAGCCGAGCCAGCTCGCGAGCTAGCTCTTATATTTAATGTTTTTGTTTTAAATTTTTTTTTTAACTTTAAGTACTCTTAAACTGCTTAAGAAGTTAGTTTGCATATGAGTATTTGCTTAACCTAGCTAGTCGAATATGGAGCCTGAGTCAATACAGCAAGACATTTGGTTTCAAAGAGAGATGATATATATCCTTTTATAGATAAGCAAACTTAGAGATTGATGTTTTCTTAACAATGTGGGACAAGTTAACAGGTTGCATTCAGACTGCATTGGGACAACGCCCCCTACAAAAAAATATTTTTTTTAACGTCTCTCTCTCAATCCCCCTCACCAGTCACAACGGAACTTCCACCTGAACTCTCATTTCCCACTCTCTCACTCTCGCTCACCAGACAGGTAGTGATAGTGTTTGAGTCTGTTTGATTCTTCAATAGTTTATGCCTTTCTCAATCTCCCTCAATAGTTTCTGCTTGATTCTTCTTCCTTTCGTTTGGGTCTGCTCTAATTGAATCGAGGTCTTTTTAATGATTGTTCTCTCTCTTTTTGATCTCGAAGGGTCTAGAATTTTTCATTCTCTAACGCTTAAATATAAATGCAATTTTAAGGTTTTAATAATTATGAGATTTATAATTAATTATGTATTACTTAGTTTATATATATATATATATATATATATATATATATATATATATATATATACGAGCTTATACAAGCTGTTCACGAGCTTAGCCGAGTCGAGCCGAGCTTGTTTCGTTTAATATTCGAGCTAAGATTTGTGTTCATGAAGTGCTTCATTTAATATTCGAGTCGAGCACGAGCCGAGCTTATGCGAGCCGAACCCGAACTTGCTCGCGAGACGCTTCACTCACTTAATAGCCTTAACTATAACTAATCGACAAAGGAGAAACATAAACAACTGTCCACATATACAAAGAATAAAGATAAAATCTCCTCCATCGTTCTTTCCGGATCCTTAAAACTTTTGTCATTCATTTCTCTCCATAAACACCATAAAAGGCACTTATAAAAAAAAAAAGGCACATATGCACAATCTTCCATAGACTGCTAGAGGTCCATCAATAGGCAAACAAATCGACTACACGTCTAAGCATAACCCAAGACAACCCAAAATGTCTTAAAAATGCAATCCAAATGGCATAAGCTACGTCACAATGAAAAAGGTGGTCAACAAACTCCCCATTTCTCTTACACATGTAACATCTCTATATCACGATGATGTGCCACTTCCTGAGATTAGGGGTTTTCACATGTCCTTAGGTTTTCATTTGTTGGTTTTATCAACTTAGGCTTAGTAGCACATGGAGTCCAGGTATTACTAGGATTGCATTTAGTTTTCTGCAAACATTGATGTAAATTGCTCCCAATTTAAGGGAGAGAATACATATTTCTAAAATTTCAGAACTATCAAAGTTTCGTTGAAGTTTGTGTGATGCCATCCAAGGTATCTAAGATGATTTTACTCCGATTCTTCTCTCAAACCCATACCAATAATAGAACAAAAATCACTCAACCAATAGCTTCCAATCAACCAAGGAGACCCAAAATACCGCTCTTGGGGTACTGTTCACAGCCCAGGAACAGCACACCAACCTTGAGTTCTCTTTGTTCACTTCCAAACTTACCACATCCTTGCCCTATTAGACCACTAATTCCTAATTTTTCAAGCCTGTTCAACCACAAACCCTAGCCCTAGTTATCCCAAACACTATGAGTCACACCTGCTGCCAGATAAAATCCAGCAACCGGTTTGGTATAAGAGCAGTTTGTGCAATCTACAACAATGGATTCAAGTACTACTATCTGAAAACATATAGCACCTCAATGACAGTCGGGTAATCATCCATAATGGCAGTGTCTAAGAATTCCCATTAACCCCAATTTGAGAAGTATAAAAACAGAAAAAATTATTCTGTACGGTTCTGATTTTTTTATCTTGGTAATTTAATTTGGCTCATGCACCCCGTGGATTAGAAGCCACAAACCTCTTTACCCACAACTCGGTTTTTAAGTTGGGTCGAAGTGCCATTTGGGCCACACCTATAGGCAGTAGGGCTCTGATACTTTTATTCCCCTATCTCCTTTCTTCATTCCATTATCAATCTTAACCTAAATCTTGAAACTTTGGACAGCAAAGATGAAAAATAATGATCAGAGACAGAGCCTCCAAACACTCAGAAAAGCTTATGGATTTTTATTCCAGGAAATGGACATTTTAGAAGCTTGTTGAATTAACTATTAGTTGAGGTTATACTTATCAAAAAAAAACTATTAGTTGAGGTTATCCAATATTAAATAGAATTTTGGAGGTGGTTCAGTAAATCTCGAGTTCTACTGTAACACTACATTTTCTATTTCAGAAAATATTTAATATATAACACAAAAAGTTACTAGAAATCATAAAAATATAATTCCAATATACGATGATAATACGATTGTATCACAACATTGGAATACTATGATAAAAACAGCCCCATCAGATTCTCCCAAACAACACCTACCATAAAAACCAACGCAGAATGGACTACAAAAGATAAAACCATATGTTCTGAGTGATAGAGTTCATATTGGATTCATTAAAACAACAATTAAGTTGAAAAGAGATGTCAATACATAAAAGCTACACTTTTTTTAAAGACAACAAAAAAAAAAAAAAAAAAAAAAAGAAAGAATCTAGCATTGCATCATGCCATTACTGCTAATACATCAAACTGAAAAGCTAAGTTTATATTTGTTTTTAATTAGTAACATGTTGTAACAAGATTCAGTGAATGTATGTCTCATGGCCAGTCCCAAATGGTAAATGCAGCAATGCTGCTCCACAAGGTGATGGAATATGAGACCACCTGTCAACGGAGGAGCTCCCAAAAGAATTGGGAGGACCATCAACGCTGAAAAATTATATCTTCGTGACTGGGCAATTATTTTACTTTCTAACTATTCAATAACTTGGGAAAGAAAGAAATTCACAAAGGGTGGTGAGCAGGTGGGTTTGCATAATTAAATTACAAAAGACAATGAAACGATGTGCATTTTACAAGAAAAAGTGGGTGATATATGCCTATTATAGGTTTCTAGCCCAAACTATGCAGCATCATTTACATATCATGAATGTGTAATACATACCCCGACAATTCACACTCCTTTCCCCACCAAAAAAAAAAAAAAAAAACTATGTAACATATCCCAAGACTTCCAACAAGGTTAAAACAATAATACTCTTACTGTATCTCACAATTTACTACAGTAAAATTGAAGGACAATAAGAAAAAGATACCACTTAAATGGTGACAAACTCCACAGTACATTTATCCACCGCCCCTCCCCCCTCCCCCCTCCAATCCCCAAAAAAGCCACACACACACACACACACAAAAAAAAAAAAAAAACAAACAAACAAATTAGATGAAAAACTCTCAAGAAAAATTTGACTACTATTACTTTCAAATGATTCACAACCGACACACAATATATATATATATATATATATATATATATATATATATATATATATATATGCAACTTCCCCTCAACCTTTTCCCATCCTCTCATTTTTCAAAATCACCATTGAATTTGTGGGGTCATGTGTGGGGTTCATATGGGCCCCACAGATTCAATGGTGATTTTTAATAAGTGGGAGGATGGGAAAAGGACCAAGGAAAGAAAGGAAGCATTTTAGAGAGAGAGTTCTATCATACTCTAGTAGTGTAAGGTATAGAAGGCTGAACCCAGAGTTAAAGTACTTACAATGGAGTGAGGCATTTCATGTTCGTTGACTTGATAATGTGGTTCAGAAACTCCTTCTCATCTTGAATGATAGTATTTACAGCAACCTGAAAAAATATTTGTTATGCTTACTTAAATTGAGAATGCAGACCAATCATCAAATCATCCAAAAATTTGAGATACTAGAATCGCGTGAATGATAGTATTTACAGCAACCTGAAAAAAATATTTGCTATGCTTATTTAAATTGAGAATGCACACCAATCATCAAATCATCCAAAAATTTGAGATGCTAGAATCACGTGAATATGAAGAGATTCTAAAAACTAAAGACAAAAGAAATACATCATTGCTGATTGGATGTGAGAAGCAAAACACATAGGCCAAAGCAACTTAGACATTGCTAAAATACACGAACCTGAGCTAAATAGATGAGGGATTACACAAAAATCAAATACAAGCATAATCTCACAAACATATGCTACTCGAGTCCCAGATCATTACTGAAGGTAAATGATTAGACAATGAACATACTAAAAGCATCACATATGAAGGTCTAGCAATACAGTTTATCCCCCTGGCCTAAAATACAAGAGAATCGCATCCATTGGGCAAAAATTGCCGGTGAAAAGAGAGCTCAGAAACATAACCATCAAAATGCCTCAATTCTGCAATTAAAATCAGAATCCAAGTCTGGTATCCAACAAGAAAAATATAGCATGTAGCAGCACCACACATGGGTACAACTACCTAACAATAAAAACATATATATATATATATATATATATATATATATATATGCTGTTACACAAAGCATAAACCACAGTAAAAGTGCAAAAAAGCACAAAATTTATTTGCAGTAAATATATGTAATTCATTTCAAATTAATATTTTTTTATAATTATTTCAAATTAATAATTGATCAGCAACCAATTAATAATGACATTGATTAGGGATATTCACACTATTTTTTATACACATCTTGGGTATATTTTGTAAAATGATGTGCTTAAAATTGATAATTTCTACCATGGTTGGGTATAATTGGAAATACAGGATATTCTTTTTGCTTCTCTCTTTTGGGTAAAACATTTTAGTTTCCACTGTTGTGTATTAATTTCATTCCATTTGATGATTTTTTTTTTTTTTTGGATATGTAATGCATATCATTAACAGGGGTGCAACCCTAGCACACATGATGTATATAAAGAGAATTCCCCATTAATAATTAAAATAGCAGAAATCCACAAATTCAGAAACATTTGATGATTATTTAATTTATTTTGTTGCCTGTTAAAATTTTATTCAAATTTATAGGCAGAGATTTTAAGAAATTAAATAGCCTAACAGGATTTAGATCTTTGAAGCTACAACCTTCATGCAATTGGAGAACACAACGTTCTAAATATTTGAGCTAACAAGCTTAAGTAAATCAGTATTTGAAATTTTTTTTTTTTTTCAAACTTATTTGATTCTATATTATGAATCTCTCTCGCGGAAATAACTAAGTAAAAAAGAGCACTTTACTTTGATCAGGTGCATGCTTGCACTTTGCACTTCACACCTAGGCCTTATAAGGCCTTTGAGCTCAATTGTGCCCAGAGCTTTTAAACAAATTGACATTTGAATCCTATTGTTTAAGAGAAAAACATGATTCGTGAGATTATTATTTTTTTTATAAGTAATAAGTATATTGACAAACGAGCATAGGGGCGCAATCCATGTACACAGAGAGTATACAAAAGAACTCTAGTGATGTGAGAAAAGAGTTGCAAAGCTCTAAAAAATCAGAAAAGGTGGACTCATGCGAGTGAGACCAAGTCACTCTTCATGAGAACACTGTATTTAACGCCAACTTCCTCAACTCAAGCATGCCACTCTCATGGTCCTCAAAGCTGCGAGAATTTCGTTCTCTCCATAGACACCACATCACACACAATGGAGTTAGCCTCCATATATGCAAAAGCAAGTCTATTACCCAACTGTCACCCCTCCAACTCTCCAAGCAATCATTCACCCTTCGTGGCATAACCCAACTAACTCCAAAGAGATGAAGAAACATATTCCATATCTCAGTTGCAACCTTGCAATGCAAGAGTAGATGGTCAATAGATTCTCCACATTGTTTACACATAAAACACCACACTGTCACCATAACATTCCTCTTTCGTAGATTATCCAAAGTGAGAATTTTTCCTTAAGTCATCGTCCACAAAAAGAAAGCCACTCGAGAGGGAGCCTTCACCTTCCAAATACTCTTCCAAGGACCAAAAGTCTGAGCCAAGGTAGATAGTGACTGATAATATGACTTTAATTCAAAAGTATTTCTTTTGGACGGAACCCAACAAATTCTATCCTCACTTCTAGGTCTAATTTTGTGGGAGTACAACAATTCAAAGAAGCGTGATACCACATCCAGTTCCCAATCATGAGATTTTTAACTTATGATAAACTGCCAGCAGCTTAAGATTATAAGGTACACAAAGTAAAAGTAATGCATTGACTCACTTTGGACCTAAATTGGAACAACTCTATCCTTTCAAGGACTCGTAACCAACTCAAAGCCGTAGTTAGACTCAACATGTCATGTCTGATCATCATCAGTGCCTCCAACACTACTATTCAATGAACCACTGCATAAGCTAATTAGCAAATTCAACATCGTCACCATGATCAAAAGAACAACCACCGCCATGAGTAAAACCATATAACTACTAGGGCTGTACATGCGGACAGTAATTAGATGTTATTATTAATTTTCAAGGTGACAGGTGCATAGAACATTTTGATTTTTTTTTATTCCAATTGTGCGTGTGAGGGGGGAGAGAGAAGATGACGTGATCTGATCTGTCACCCCTTATTCTGGGGGAGAAGTTGCCATTAGGTCCAAAAACAACTGACTAAGCAGGTATCTCAAATCCTATCTCAGCATTGACAAACCACAACATCAACAATTCATGTTTGAATGAAATGATGTCAAACAATCATCACGCAATGAAGAACACAATATCCTTCAGGATCATGCTAAATATATTCTCAATGCAAGCATGTATGATCAATTCAATGAAGAATAATAAAATACAAGCAGCCTATCATATTAGTTTCAAATTAGTGAAACAGTTTCAAAAACTTATACATAAACAACATAGTGAAGAACAAAGTTGAAACTGGCAGCAAGGATTAAAAGATGTACCTTGTTTTCCCACTCAAACTCTGCCCACATTGTTCTAAATGCCACATCAGCACATGATGCAGGGGAGATGTAATCCATTATATCAATATGGATGTCATTGAGAACAATAACATTTCTCTCAAGAACATTTGAAGTCTCGTACACAATGTTACCAAATATGACTCCTGTTTCAGTTGAAGAGACCTTAATATTCGCCTTGATCTGTTTGCTCGACTCTGGAGCTAGCGTGTAGTTTTGTGGTCGCTCAACAAGTTTGAGATCACCCATGGTTGCTAACTCCAAGCACAGATTTTGGAGGGTCTCCTTGGTTCGGTTGATAACAGTAACATCTAGGACTATGTCATAATGATGAACTGTCACATATGCTTCAGCATAGACGGGATCACTGAATCCTGTAAGCTGAAGAATTCGATTGAGCTTATTTGCATCATCTCCATCCTTTGTGAACTCACCAGTGGCACGCTTGAGATCATCTTGGACCTCATCTTCCAACTCAAGCTGGCTCATACCCTAAAATAAATGTGCATATAAGAAATGTGCATATAAGAAATGTGCATAAATGTGCATAAATGTACTTATCAAAAAAAATAAATGTGCATATAAGAAAGCATAGATAACTCATATTTGATGCAAGGGTCCCGTGTGACTATAGCATTAAGTAGAGAGAGAGAGAGAGAGAGAGAGATCAGTATTAAGTTCAGTTTGCAGTATGAAAGACTGATAAGTTTCGGTTTCTTTTGTTCTTTTCTGGAACTATCCATTCTGTTAAGATTTGTGCATAACACCAAAAACATTCACTCTTTCTTTAATTGCATTTCATTCATATGGAAGAATACAAGCCCTCAAGCTGGAGCTTATATAATGCTTGCAACAAATGAATTTTTATTGACACAAAGACTTCAAAAATACCCATATACAGGCTGAAATACCATTAAATTGGTTGAAAAACAAGAAGAATCGGCCAAAATCACCATGAACCTGGCCGTAAAACCACCACATCTGTCAAACATGAACTGAACTGGTCGAAAAACTGTCAAAACCAATCACAACAACACTGAACTCTTTGTGGAGGTTTATGATGCTAGGAAAGGCCCGTGCCTTGGCATAGCTCATGTTGCAGCTCTCTTTGGTTGATCACGTAGTAGAGGCTAGTTGCTTGGGAAAGGAATTGCTTCCTATTTAGGCTTTGTGGGTAGTGGAGGGTAGTGGGGTAGAGTGTGAAAATGATACGCCAGCTTTGCCCAACTCTCAATGGAGTGAGCCAATCTTCTGCAAGCCTATTAATGTTTACCTGTGACAACATCGGAGGAGACCAGTTTTTCTGAGCAGTTTTATTAAATATATGGGACTGCCTTGCAATAAATTTGAGATTATAGCCCTTTTTGTATCTATTGAAGCCAGTCACAAGAAGGATCTTCTGAGCAATGCTTCTCCTTCTAGCTCCAGTTAGTTGGTTCGCTAAGGTAGTCGAGAATTGAAAAGGTTAGGTTGCTCCATAAATTATGTTTCAGATGTTGGGAGTAGAGTGAGTTATGCCTATATGGATAGTGGATCTCTTGGTCTAGTGGAAAGGAAGTCGGAGAGATCTTAAATTGTTTGGAATTTAATCCCTTCATGTTAATATGGTGCATTTGGAGAGAAATGAATGCTCAAAGTTTCAAAGAATGCGAGAAGAAGAGTTCAGACCTACAGATTCTTAAATCTTTATATGGATCTCTGCAAACGTCTTTCTCAATATTTCTAACTTAGTAGACTTTTGTGCTTTCTTTTCTTATTCTTGGCTTTGTTGTCTGTTTTCTCTTGTATTCTCCTTATATACTTGGGTTATGCCCCTTACGCTCTTTTAATAAACTATTTTACAAATAAAAATAAAAACAAGAATAGCGAAACTTCATGTCTTGAAGAATTCTTCAAGACATGAAGTTGATCTATGATATAAATCCAAGATTATCGCTGTAATATCGGTCTATCAGAAATGCATCCATTGACCACGGAGATCATATTATCCATTATTTTATTTAACTGATATTGTTACTTGAACATGTTTTTCTTATTAATTCTGAAATTTTCATAATGTTAGTCTCATGACACACAACAGACATCGAGTCAAATCTACAAACTATACATTTTTTTTATAAGTCAAATCTGCAAACGAAACATGTTTTTTATAAGTCAAATCTGACTAAACATTTTTAATATGATGTTGATCTCTATGATGGATGTTTGCTCTTGTTTCCAGCCCTTCTCTCTTTCCATTTCCTTCTCTTCCTCCTTACTTACCCTTACCTTTTCTACAAAATTCCAACACAGTTCCCAATGAAAGGCAAAGAGATGAGAGATGAGAAAGGAGAGAGAAATATTTTGTATTAAAATAATGGATAGGAACATTGGGTAGTACTGTAGCATACTCAATGTTTAGAGAACCTATAAGGAAGCTGTTGCAAGTGGTTTTTTGTGGTTTTTTTAAGATTTTCCTATATTTACGAAGGGGAAACAGCTATAGGGTAGCTGTTGTGAGTGCTCTTATGTTCCACTGAAAACAAGCTTTGATAGAATTTGATGTTGAAGCCAAGAACCCTTGAGATTTGATAGAATTTATTGTGAAAGATTGAGTTTTACAGAAGAACCTGCCGGCACTCCCCTTCTATTTCTAAAAGAAAATTTGAAGCAATAATAAAAGAAACAGGAAACATAAACAAACAAAGAAGAAGAAATATGGCCTTTGTTCAAAGATGTGCCGTCCCTAGACTGTCAGTTTTTGTCACCTTAATTATCTGATGCAATTCAGACAGTGAAAGAAGCAAAGAAAGAAAAGCACAACTGTGGCGTCAAGCATAGAAAATGAAGTGAGAAACAGAACCATGAGTTGATAAATTGGAAATAGAAAAAAGGAGAAAAAAAAACAAAAAAACAAAACAAAAAGTGCTCTCACTTCAGATAGATGACAAAAAATTAAAAACTAATGAGAGGGAGAAGACAAAACAAACCTATGGGCTTAAAGAATATGGGATGAGAACAGGAAGTAATCAAATAAACTTGAAGAAAGGGACAGGACAACCAAGAGAAATTCTGTTTCAGAGGAAAAAGTAAGAAACTAAATACCATTATTGACCAAAATATGCACCAAGTCAAACTGACTCAAACATATATAATTTCATCAATTATAATCAGCATTATCTATCAAACATCAACAATGGTGGGGAAACCACGAGTATTTAAAATCCGAAGAAAAAAAAATGATAAAAAATATTTCATTAGGGGCATGAAATAGATCAGATAAGCAATGTTGCCTTACCTTCCTGCTCTTCAGATGGTAGAAATCAATAAGATCATCTGGTTGTACATTAGATATCTGGGCCTTAGCTTTACTTTCCTCCGTTTCCCGGTGCTGCTTATCTGCAAGCATTTTCACAAAGCTCTGTCTGCAGGACTGCAGCCATATCTTCCTTATCTCATCACCGGTATTGCACAGCAACCTAATGCATAGAACAATCCTATCCCGAGAGTCGTAATCAATCGGATGCGAAAGGACCGAAGATTCCCCTAGTTGGAGCATAGAGACCATTATCAGTAAGGCCTGTATAGATGCTCTGTTCACTTCAACTTTGGATGGCTGAACCTCTTCCAATCTCAAAACAAGCTTGGTCAGCGTGCAAGCCACAACTGCCCCGAGGAAAAAGTCGCCAGCAAGAATCAGGGATCTCAAGTTCCCTAAAGATGAGAGGGACCCATGGACAAGGGTCGGAGGCGACATGGCTGTTTCTAGCGCAGCACTTTGGGTGGCATAGGTCCCATCCGCGAGAACGGCGGGCCTCCTAGAAGACACCATCGTGGAACTGACCTGCTGTGTTTTCTTGGAAGCATCCTGCACCTCCCCATCCTCGGTGACCGTGAAGAATGGGAGCTCCCCAAGACACTGCTTAATGGTTGCAATTCCACTCTCAACTTCCGACAGCGAGAGGCAGTACTCGCCAATAATCCAAAGAGCGCATGAACACACCCGGGCAGCCCGAATCTGGTAAAAGGTGTCCAACAGCCTTGTGATTATGGAAACCCGTAACTTGGGGTTCGTCTCAATAATCTCACGCACGAAAACAACCACGTCCATAGCCGAAGCCACATTGGTATCGCCCAAGAAATCCATCAGGAGATGTACCACCGTGCTCGCCACCTCCGGGAACTTAATCGCACAAGAATGTATCGCCTGCACCAACATCTGCCGATACTCCCCATTCTTCTCGTGCTCGCCGTTCTGAGTCTTCACGACCTCCTTCTTCAACATCATAACAACCTCATCCACGTTCCTCGGCGTGATCAACTCCAGCACGATATCAAGAGTCTTCCTCCTAATGTCAACATTCGGACTCGAAAGCGCTCTAAGCACGTCCATCACCATCTCCATCATGATCTCCCTGTGCGAACCCTTAAGCTCGTTGAGCCGATCGAGCACAATGAGCTTCACATTGTTGTCGCTCTGCGACAACAGCAGCTGGCAGTAGGTACTCGCGGCCGCCCGTATCGCCGTGGGTGCGGACGAAAGCGACACAAGCGTCCCAGCGCACTCGTAAACGACGGCGGCGGAGGAGGCATTCAACAGGGATATGATGATCTTAATATACTTTCCCTTCTCGGACTTATTGGCCCGACAAACCTTCTTAATCAACTCCAACACCACCATCTGGAGCTGCTCCCCCCAATCGATAATTCGATCGATGTGGGTGAAAAGGTAATTGACAGCCCTGTCCTGGGCGCAAGTAAAGAGCATAAGGAAAGCGTTTCGCTTACTGGATTGGTCCTGCTCGGTGGACAAGAACTTCTCGATGATCTCCGGGGCGGAGTCCAGAAGCTGCTCGCCTTGGGGGAGCCTGTAGACGGACATGACGGCGAGCACGGCGTTCCGGCGCACGAATGGGTGGCGGTGCTCGAGGTTGGCGAGTATGGAAGGGATGAGCGGCTCGACGATCTCGGACTCGTTGAGGCGGCAGAGGAAGCGGAGCGTGACGCCGCGGATGTACTCATTGGGGTGCTGGAGATTGTTGCGGAGGTTCTGGCAGATGAGGATCATCTCCGGGAGGACCTTGCCGCGGGAGTCGGTCTTCTCGATGATCTCGAGGTAGAAGAGGAGGAGCTTCTGTACGGTGTGGTCCTCAGAGGGGAGTACGTAGCGGATGATGGTGATGAAGAGCTGGGGGATGGTCTCGCCGTTGAGCAGGAGCATGATGGCCTTCTTCAGGGCTTCGCTCTTCGCCGCGACGTCGTTCCCTTCTAGGGCTTCTTTGATCTCATTGGCCAGCGCAGGCGTGCCCTTGTCGAAGTGGACCAGAAGGGTGCACGATTTCTCCATTTCTTCCGAGAGGCAGATTTTTGGAGGAAATCGGATCTCAGATCGGACGCTGAAATCAGATTTGGGGGACCGAGCGAGGGGGTGGGAATTTGGATCTGAGCAGACCTGCAGAGTGTTGGTATGAGTGATTGTCGTATTACATGCCCAGGCAGTGAAGGCCTCGACGGACGGGGGAGAATCGGGAAAACAGATCTGGATTTGAATGGATGGAACAAAAGCCTTAAGGACCGTTTGGCTGCTCTTTTGAAAACATTTACAGAGCTCTTTTTGTTTGTTTTAACTGTCCTCAAGCCTCAAGCGTTCTTCGGAAACGAAAAGAGATAACTCAATTTGCTTGAGAAAAAAAAAAAAAAAAAGGGGGGGAAAGGTCTAAGAGTGTTTGTGATTGCGGTGGAAAAATAGAGCTTTTAAATATAAAGCTTTTAGAGCATTTTCAGCAATGGTTGCTAGTTTAGCTACTCAAAAAGTACAACTTACTAGTTTAACTACTGTTTTTTCATTACACACTCCAGCAAAACATTTATTTTAACCATCCCTTTTAATTAAATATTATTTTATTATTTTCTAACTTTTCCTTTCGGGTTTGAATACGACGTCGTATGGAGATAAGTGCAAAAGGGTTTGTTATGGTCGTCGTCGCACAGGGGCTTCTACTACAAGTCGCCCGAGAATGTAAGGATCAAGGGTTTGTTGTTTTTGTCGGTGTCGACATGGTACGACTAGGACCGATCGGCGGCCAACGAAGAATAGGAGGGGTTGAGGATGGTGAGGAAGCGGCCAAAGCACGAGTTCGACGGAAGGGAGGCTTCGATCGGTATGGCAGAGGGTACGATCGTAATTTAATGCACTGGTCAGAGAGCTTCTACTGGGGGTTGTCTTCGTCGTCGGTGGGGAGGAGGGAGTTCCCAAAGGGGTTCCGGTCGGAGCAGTCCTCTTCAGCGGCGATGGATCGGCCTTGGCGGGAGGGGAGCGTGTCTTCGTGGTGGCGATTCGGGAGCAACAACAATAGTGAATTTTCAAGGTGGCGGCAATTCGGTGAGGGTCCGGTGAGGGAGAGCGAGAGAAGAGAGAGTGAAAAAAGTTTAAGCGTTGAGGGAGAGAGAGGAGAGAGAAAAAAAATAATAAACAAATCTTATAATATGCTACAGTGAACTTTCAAATATCAAAATTCACTGTAGCACTAATAGTGAAAACCTCTACTTTACAAGCTCTGCTGGAGCAAGAAAAAAAGGGAAAATAGTTAAATTTAACTAAAAGCTAGTTTACAAGCTCTGTTGGAGATGCTCTTGTCTGTGAGCTTTTGTCAAAAGTGCTATTACTGAAAGTTGTTTACATGTTTGGTGACTGCATGTCTTAGTGCTTTTTTGATGTTACTGATGTTTGGTAACAAAACAAAAAAAAAAGTGTTTTTTGTTGCAAAAATGACAATAAAGAACATGTAATGATTTTTTTTAATATAGGCTGAAAAAAAAAAAAAAAAAAAAAAAAAAAAAAATCATTGTGTTACACCAAATATATGTCATTTTTCGTAAAATCATTACATGTTTTTCAATAAAGGCCTAAGGTTGGTAATTATTATTATTTTTTCCATTTTATACCAACCTTTTTATATAAAAATGGTTAATGTTAGCTTTCACAATTAAAAATTATTTTGTAATGGTTTATGTAACAAAACGTCAACATTTTTCTTTCATTTATACTTATATGTAATAAAAAGTGATGTCAATCATTTTCTTTCTTTCTTTTTTAAAGTATTTAAATTATTTAACACACTTTTTAACACTATAACACTTCAAAGTATTTAACACATAAAAAAGAACAACATTTAAGGAGATCCTTACAACATTTTAAATAGTTTATAAAAAAATAACATTAAAAAAAAAAAATAACGAATCATAAGTAGATTCGCAATATGATCACGCTCAATGTTCATAGAATTTTCATATGATGTCTCTGATTGTTGTATGCTTGACTCATCTTGTGCATTGTCATCGCCTATACTGTCAGTAAGTAATAAATCATCATCATCATATGGTTGAAACTCAGCATCCTTTATTGCATATTGCCTAATGAAGAGCCATAGACGCCACCACAATTTTCCCTTATTTATCATAAGAAAAACTCGGCATGCAATGCAATACCACTTATTTTTCTAAACTCCAAATGTTCTTTCAATAGTGCATCTAAGTGATGAATGTGCATAATTAAAAATTTCTTGCATGCCCCTCGGTTGGCTTCCGAGATGAAAGTTTGGTAGATGATACCGCTCCCCTTTGTATGGCCCCATGTATCCCTTCATATAAGAATATCCTGTGTCTACCAAGTAATACTTTTCTACAAAAAATATACAAATAACAGTCATAATTTTTTTTTTTTTTTTCATGTATTCATAATTGTTATTTTTATTAAATACAAACCTCTAGGTGGGTGTGGAAATCACAATTCTTCCTTTCGAATAGCTTCTAAAAAAATATGTGTATTATGTGCAGTACCTTCCTATCTAGCCCAAACAAATGTGAAACACATACGAAAATCACAAACAGCCATAACATTCTGAATAGGAGTCCCTTTTCAACCAATATATGGTATTTGTTTTGATGAAAAAATTTTATCTGGCACATGTGTTCCATCAATGGCTCCAATACAATCTTTTACACGTGGGCCATGAGTGACAGATACCAATTTGTAAGAAGAAAGGGAAAAAGCATAAGAAGAAATGATATAAGAAGACAAAGCAAGAGAAAGTATATTGGTGTATGGCAAGGTGGGACCCACGAGTTGGGACTCTCTCAATATGCAAGCTGAATATGTGTAACGTGGGCCCACATAAAAAGAAGAAACCCTTTCTTTTGCTGGAAAAACCAGAGACTAATGCAATTGATTCCCGATATATATAAGGAACATGCAGAAAAGAAAAGGGGGTGCACCGCAAGAGCTTTGCCGCGGGAGAGCAGAGAAGAGAGGAAAGAACTACCGCAAGGCTCCTGAACTTCTCTCTCCATGTATTTATACCTTTAATTTATTTCTTTTTTATTTAAGGTTTAATGTTTAGCAATTTGTTTTCGGTATTTATTTTCATAGTCATGTGTAACTAAATCCTTAACTTTGAAAAGCATTTTTAGCCCATTATCTACTTTTCCAGACCAAGGCACACCCCAAACCCCTATATAAAGCCCTCATTCAACCTTTAGCCTTTCCTACACCCAAGAAACCCTAAAACCTAGTATAAGGAGTGATTTTGAGAAGGAGGAGATTTGGAGGAGTTGCCATGTTCTAAGGTAACCCTTTGCCCATTTCCATAACTTTCATGTTATTCTTATTGTTTTCTTAAGTATTTCAAATTCTAAAGATGCCTTGTTAAGGTTGAATACCTATTTCTTAAAAAGGAGGAAGAAATGTTTTTGAAAGGGTTTAAACACCTCTTTGATTCTTTGTGTTGCATGATAATGTGTTTTCTTACGATATATGTGTCTATTTAAAGCCTAGGAAGAGAAATACCAACTCATAGCCTTAGATAGAAGCCTAAAACCCATTTTGAGGGCTTCTGGCCAAACCCTAGCTCCCTAGCCGAACGCTTGCCCAGAGAGCAAGTCACACGCCTCCTTAGCCCCAAAAATATGGTCCAAAGGCTTAACAACCCTTTTCGTTAGATGGAATCTTGTAGAGTTTTCTAATACTACTTATAATGATGAGTTGTGTTTCATTCTAGCAAGGATTTGTGATGTCGGAGGACTCGAGCCAGCATACAAGGTAAGTAAACATTTTCCTTTAAAATGTGTGATATGTTAGCTGACCGAGTACGCGTATAATATGAGCATGTCTATATTTTTGTATAACTTGGTAACTGCTTAATAACTAGTTGATACGATGCATTGTATGACATGATACACCGGTACGTGCGGTATAATGGCCATGGGTTTACTATATAGACTTGATTCTATGGTCAAATGTGTGTGCTGTATGGGCCTTGGATCCAATGGTTTCATGACCGGTGCAGCCATGCCTAATGGTTGGTCACTACAGGATTAGGTCCCTAGTAGCGTGAGCCACTCGAGGTCGGGCTCGGTCGGGCTGCTAGTGTTATGGACGGTAGCATACAATGGTCAGGGGCACCGACATTGTATTACAGGCCCCTCAAGACAGCGCCAACTCTGCTAAGAAGGGGTAATATCTTGAGTAGACCATATATGATAGTTACAACCTATAAGCATTAGTTTTGCTACATTAAAATACTTATGTGATTGCCACCGGGAGTACACCATTCTTTTATTAACCAAACAATACTTTACGGTGTATTAACGGACACAACACCTCTTTTCAAACCTTTACCAAAACTACACATTTATTTATGTTTAATAATAATGTACTCATGTTATACTCTATTGTGGGGTTTACTTACTAAGTCGTTATTCTTACGCGGTTATTATTCTTATCGGGAGCCTGTTTCTAGAATCCAAGAGTGGTACGGTTGCTACTTCAGACCTTGTCTTAAGATCTTCATGCTGTTATCAGGTTTGCTTTATTTTAGTATTAGATGCTCAATGTTTTTAAATTGAGAATTATACTTGTCCCTTTAATGATTAATAGACTTCTAATATTTATTTCACATTCCTATGCACTAAGTCTGATGGTGGGGAACCATTTAGCCACTAGTTGGATAAAATTGGTAATTGCCAGTAATCCTGCCAGGTTGGTCAAGGCCAGTTTTGGGGGCGTTACAGTACCTCTGCCTGAATGTTCGATGTCGTGGCCGAACGTTCACGCCTCTTTGATCGAATGTTTGATGGTTAGGCAGAAACTGTGTTTTGGATATATTTAGGTCTAAGGTTTGCTTTAGGTTGAGTTTAGAACTAATAATATGTCTCTTCTTAGATTTCAAGGTTATGGAGCCTCAAAAAGATTTTATAGACGAGCCTTACGACACAAATGAGTACAAACTCACATGAATACTTGTGGTTACTTTTCCCGCATTGCAAGACTATTTTATATATATTAAACATGCATATTTACAACTCTCTTGAAATTCATTTTGGATTACTGTGAACTTTATTTTGTGAAAATGAATATTGATTAACAAGATAATCAAATGATGAGACTTGTAAAAGCATACATATAAAAGACAAATAAGATTAATTGCATTGTATGACATGTGTACACCGATACGTGCAGGATAACGGCCATGGGCTTACTATACAGGTTAGCTTTATTGGTCAAATGTGTGTGTTTATATGGGCCTTGGATCCAATGGTTAGTCATGATCGGCGTAGCCATGTTTGATTGGTTGGTCACTACAAGACAGACATCATTAGTAGTGTGGGCTCGAGGTCGGACTCGGTCCGGCTGCTAGTGATAGATGGTAGTGTACAATATCCGGGGCACCGATATTGTATTACAGGTCCCTCGGGACAGCGTCTACCCTACTAGAAATATGTAATATCTTAGGTAAACCATACGGTTTGAACTATGATATGATTCTTATATTACAACATATATTATATCTATATTACATCAATGATAAATTTTCACCTCATAATGTTGTATATGCTTTATAAACAACTGAGTTTATAATTTAATGACATGTACGTCATGTGCATTTATACTCACTAAGTCATTGGACTTACCCTTGTATTCTTTTCCTCTTTTCCCCCATACGTATATTTGTGCTGTTATAGATAGTTTAGCAGAAGATGGATACCACAAAGCATACAGTTATTGTAGAGGACTTGATCTGGGTGATGCTTGAGAACTTATTGTGAGATTAGGCAAGTGCTCATGGTAACTAGTATTTTTGGGTGACTTAAGAGTTTGATGCATTCTTGTATATTAAGGTATAGCATGGAGCCATTGTAACGATGATATGTATAGTATGATTTGAGCTACTGTGATGATTCTTGGTAGATGTTTTGGTTGTAATGATTAATGTTGATAGAATCTTAATGTTTTCGCTACTTAGTGTCCTCTTTTTGAGGAGTAGAGATCCATGAGTTTTGTTCCTTGCGGGATAAGGCTGGGAGACGAATCATGAAGTTAATTATCAGTTAATTAATTTTCGGGGTATTATAGCCACAACAACGGAGAAGACACTAATAACGGTCGAATCAAAGCCAACAGAATGAGATACCAGCATAGAGTTCAAAGAACACCGCAAAACATTTTGCAATCAGATCGAGAGAGCACCATAACTGGTGGTAAGGGCATTTAATGCCCTAAAGCTACAACAAAAACAAAGAAACACAAGGAGAGATACATAGGAAAAACCAACAAGATTACAAGGAAATTAAAAAACAGTGACAAAACAATAACTAAACCCACAAAACAAAGACGTCCGTGGTGGAGGAGACAAAAGATGGCTGGTGCATGCAGGCCACTCGCCGGCGCATGAAGACCACACGCCGGCGATGGTAAATCGGAGACAAGAAACCGCCACAGGAGACCAGCAGTAGCAACAGTATTCAACGGGCGGAAAGCATAAGGCCGTCACGCACAGAAAGAGACACTCCACACGTCGGCGTGTGAGATCCACTCGTTTGTGCGTGCAAGCCACACTCCGGCGCGTGGATGTCCAATGGAGGAGCGACAAGAGTCTATGGAGGCCGATGGCGACGAGGAGCATAGTGAAGTGGCACGTGATAAGCTGGGACTAGTGGCGGGAGGCAGATCTAATTTTCGAAAAATTTGATATGGAAACCTTGACAGAACCAACAGAGAACACAATAGAGGAGGAAGGCCGGTGTTGATTGTGAAAATGGTTTAGATCCATGGAATAGGGCCTCAGAAGAGGCAGATAGGGCCTCAGTAGTATTTGCCTCTTCTGAGGCAGGGGAAGCTAGAGAGAACTCTAGCAAGCCGGGGGCCTCCAAAGAGGTGGAAAAAGAGGGGGGTAGGAAGGGGAGGAGGAGGGGAGAAGGATGGGAGGGTGAGGAGGAGGAGGAGGAGGAGGAGGGTGGCATGAATTTGCTTCCCTCCTCCCATGGCATGCGGAGGGGAGTTTTCTTGAGGGAGAAAACAGGGAGGAGCTTTTTTTTCTTGTAGACTTGTAGAGCTCAAAAAGGTTTGTTTTAAAATGGTTCAACATGCCACATTTAGATTTGTAAGCAACATTTAACTTTTAAGATCGACAATTTGGTGAACATGGTTTTAAAAAAAAGCTAAATAGGAAAGGACTCTCTCTGGGTTTTCTCTCTGAGAATACGTACAGGTGAGGGTTTTTAACTTCTTCTTGCACGGTGATCGAGGAAGGTAGGAGGTAACGGCAGTAGAGACTATGGCGACTGATATGGAGAGATTGTGTAGTAAGATTTCATTGATGGGAGGGGAACAGAAAGGGATAATAGTTACAGAAGGGGAGATTGCTAGAGTAAGGGAAGTTGGTTTTCGATGTTTGGTAGGGAAACTTTGGGCGGAAAAACCAGTTAATCGAGAAGCCTTCTAATCGGTGATGTCTAGAGTTTGGCGAATGGCGGGAACGATGGTTTTCAAAGAGTTACAGGATAATCTATGGCTTTTCGAGTTTGAGGAAGAGGAAGATAAAAGCAGGGTGATGGCAGGAAGGCCATGGTCATTTGATCGACAGATGTTGGTTTTGAATGAGTTCGATGGGCAATGTCCACCATCTCAAATGGTTTTTATGAAGTCCCCTTTCTGGATACAGATTCATGACATGCCTTTGTTATGTATGACAAGTGGTATTGGTTCAAAAATTGGTGCGTCGTTGGGGGATCTGGAGGACGTCGATGTAGCAGGAGATGGTGCTGGGTGGGGTCGGTGCCTTCGTATTAGGGTCACGATTGATCTATCTAATCCTTTGGAGCGAGGACGTGATTTATCGGTGGGTGGAAAATCTTACTGGGTGTTTTTAAAATATGAAAAACTCCCAATGTTTTGTTTCCATTGTGGTCGTGTGATTCATGGGAAGAAAGGTTGTCCTGAAGCAATGCACCGGCGGACACTCAAGGGGAATGGAGAGAAGCAATGGGATACATGGTTGAGGGCCGATCTTCCAAAACGACAGGGGAATTCGAGTCAGGGCTTTATGAGACAGGGGAACGGTGGGAATGACTCTTTTTCAGGCCAGGAAGAAGCAAAGGGGAGTCCAAGCGGTGGAGTTAGTCCGGCGAAGAGCAGATCCGGAGATGGGGGAAATCCCAATTCCCAAACAAAATTCTATGACGAAGGAGGCAGTGCAGATTCGGAGATGGGTGTTAGTGGGGGCGGAAAATAGGTGCATAATGAGGAGGAAATGGGAAAATTTTATAAAGAAGATATTCATGTAAGTACAAAGAAAAAAATAAGAGGGAAGACACGTTCAAAAAATACAAGCATGCAGTTACATGATGAAGATGATGTGGAAAAAGGGACACTTGGCAAGCACTTCGGGAAGAGTCCAATAATAGAATCTGTGTGGAGTGGGGGAGTCATGATGGGTGACAAAATGGTTGAAAATTTGGTGCTGGAGAATAATTTACAGCTGGATGATATCATCCCTATGGATAGAGCATTTACACGTATGGAATACGTGGTAGAACCGAAGGGGAGTGTCTCAGAATCTGAAAACAAAAGTACTTTGGCTGGGTGGACTGCGAGAAGGGGGGAAAGAAGGGAAAAGGAAAAGCTGAGGTGCAGAGTCGAGGGGGTCATTCTAATATGAAGTCTTGGAAGAGGAGAGCTCGTGTTTTTTCCCCATTACAGAATGATGCTGGAGGAGAGTTTGATGGGGTGGGTAGTAAGAGGAAAAAACAGAGTGAGATAGGAGAACCGGAACAACCAGTGAAGAAAATGAAGGAGGAAAATATGGATCTCGTTTTCTGCTCAGGCATCAATGAAATGGCGAAGGCTGTTAAGTTGGAATTGCCGAGGGCTTGGGAACCGTCGGACAGTTCATGACCTTGGCCAAATGGTTAAGGAGAAGAAACCCGGGGTGTTGTTTCTGATGGAAACAATAACTAGGAAAAAACAAATGGAATTTATGCGAGTTAAGCTTGGTTTTGTTGGCCTGTTCATTGTAGAACCGGTGGGGCGAAGTGGGGGGATTAGCTTTAATGTGGAAAATGGAGATGAATGTGGAAATTCAAAATTACACAAGGCGGCATATAAATGCGGTTGTGAAGGATAAGGATGGGGGAGTGTAGTGGAAATTCACTGGGTTTTACGGACATCCGGAGAGTGCGAAGCGAAAAGAATCATGGGCCTTGTTAAATCATCTTCAATCTTTCTCTCCGCAACCTTGGTTACGTGTGGGGGACTTTAATGAAATAATAAATCAAGGTGAGAAAGTGGGGTCTGCTTTACGAAGGGATGGGCAAATGGAGGAGTTTCGATCAATTTTAGAAGAATGCCATTTGAGTGATATGGGTTGTATAGGATCCAAATATACCTGGACGAATGGACGGAGTGATGGTACATTCACAAAAGAACGATTAGATCGTGCTGTGGCTAATAAGGAGTGGAGAAGTATGTTTAAGGAGGTGGTTGTTCATGTGTTAGCTGGTTGTACATCTGATCATAAACCATTATTAATTGATTGTACAGAATTTGGGGAGGAAAAAGTAAGAAGTAAGCAGGGATTTAAATTTGAGGCCAAGTGGATGTTAGACGAAGAGTGTAGTACCATTATTCATGATGCTTGGGAAGGGATTGGGTTAGTAGAAAATCCGGTAATCAATGTATATTCTAAACTTGGGCGGTGCCAGGGAGATTTGTCAAGGTGGAGTAGGTGTAAGTTTGGAAATACTGATGAGGAACTAAAAAAGAAAACAAAGAGGTTGGAAGAGCTGCAACGTGATGAGGTTCTAGCGGATAGGGAAGAAATCACAAGACTCAAGGAGGAGATTGATTACATTATGGAGCAAGAAGACCACAAATGGAAACAAAGGGCCAAGCAACATTGGTTTAAGGAGGGAGATCGACATACGTCTTTTTTCCATGCGTGGGCAAGCCATAGAAGGAAGATAAATCAAATACAAAAGATCCAAGATGAAGAGGGGAGGGAGTGGAAAAAGCCGGAAGAGATTGCTAAAGCCTTTGTCAATTTTTACGAAGGACTCTTCACATCAGGTGGGACAAATGGAGTTGCGGAGGTCCTGGAGTCAATGGAGCCGAAGTGACAGATTGCATGAATGGGAGGCTGGTTCGGTGGTTTGAGGCAGCAGAGGTTGATTTGGCTTTGTCCCAAATGCAACCGATGAAATCTCCGGGTCCCGATGGCTTCGCAGCTTGCTTTTATCAAGAATCGTGGTCTCTTGTTAGAGAAGAGGTTAGTAGTGCTGTTTTATCTTTTCTGAATGAAGGAATATTTGATAGTGGAATCAATAACACATATATAGCTTTGATTCCAAAAATCAATAATCCTAAATGTATTTCTGAATATCGTCCTATAAGCCTATGTAATGTGTTCTACAAGTTAATTGCTAAGGTTCTAGCAAATAGGTTGAAGAAGGTTTTGCCTTCAATAATTTCTCCTAATCAGAGTGCATTTGTCCCGGGAAGATTAATTACGGACAACATCCTCGTAGCGTTTGAAGCTCTACATACTATGGATGTGAGGATGAAAGGGAAGACGGGGTATATGACTCTCAAACTCGACATGAGTAAGGCTTATGATAGAGTTGAGTGGGATTTTTTGGAGGCGGTAATGAGAAAGCTTGGCTTTGCAGAGAAATGGATTTCTTTGTGTATGACTTGTATTAGGACTGTGACGTATTCTGTGCTAATTAATGGTTAGCCCTATGGCAATATTGTCCCCACAAGGGGACCCTTTGTCTCCCTTTTTCTTTTTATTGTGTGGTGAAGGGTTAACTACTCTCCTTAACAAAGCGGAAAGAGATGGAAGATTTTCAGGTTTACCTATTACTAGAGGAGGAACGAGGCTAAATCATCTCTTTTTTGCTGATGATAGCCTCCTCTTTTGTAAGGCAAACACTCTTGAGTGGCTACATGTACAGGCTGTGTTGGAGGATTATGAGCAAGCGTCGGGCCAGAAGATCAATAGAAACAAGACAGCTATATTCTTCAGTCGGAATACAAGAGAGGAGGCAAATGAACATATTCTGTCAATTGGAGGGGTTAGTTCTACAAGGAGATATGAGAAGTATTTAGGGTTGCCAGCTATAATTGGTCGGTCTAAGATGAAGGCTTTTGAGGGGATAAAAGGAAGAATATGGGATCGTATGTATGGGTGGAAAGAAAAATTTCTTTCCCAAGCTGGGAAGGAGATTCTTTTGAAGGAGTTCAAGCAATTCCAACATATACTATGAGTGTATTCCAATTACCTAAGACTTTGTGCAATGATATTAGCTCTATGATGTCAAGGTTTTGGTGGGAAAATAAGGAGAATGATTCAAAAATGGCCTGGATGAGTTGGGAGAAAATGGGTAGAACAAGGGAGAAAGGTGGGTTGGGGTTTAGGGACATTGAACATTTTAGTATGGCATTATTGGCGAAACAAGGGTGGAGGTTGCTTAAAAATAAGGAGTCCTTAGTGGCAAAAATTTATAAAGAAAAATATTATCCCACTGGTAATTTTTTGGAAACTCCTCTTGGTAGGTCTCTTTCTTATGCATGGAGAAGTATTTGGAATGCTAAAAAATTGCTAAAGGAAGGGTTGGTGTGGAGAGTTGGGGATGGGTGCTCAATAAATATTTGGGAGGATAGATGGTTGGATTCTCCTTCAACTTATGCAATTCAATCTCCAGTCAGGGTACTAAATGAAGGAGCAAGAGTGTGTGATCTTATAGATAGTAATACTAATGGGTGGAATACGAGCCTAATTGAGGAGATGTTCTCTGAGGAGGAAGCTAGGAAAATTGGGGAAATGGTTATTTGTCCGAACTATCAACCAGACCAACTTAGGTGGGTGGGCAGTAAGAATGGGGAGTACACAATAAGGAGTGCATATCATTGGTCAAAACAGAGACGTGACAGGGAAGAGGGGTGCTGTTCTTCTAACACCAGTATGGGAGATCTATGGAAGGCTATATGGAAGATACGAATTCCAAGAGCAGTGGCTCTTTTTCTTTGGAAAGCATGTACGAATATATTGCCTACGAAGGAAAATTTACACAAGCGATGTATAGCTTCAGATCCGTTGTGCCCAGTGTGTGGTATTGTTCCGGAAACAGTGGGTCATGTTCTATGGAGTTGTCCGGCTGCAAAAGATGTCTGGTTGGAAAATATGATGAGAATCCAGAAGAGTACAAGTGATGAAGATGATTTTATCAATATTGTAGAGAAGCTCATGAGCCGGTTGGAAGAAGAAGATATGCAGCAGTTTTATTTTGTGGCAAGACAGGTATGGTTTAGGAGGAACAGATATGTCTTTGAAGATGAGTTTGCTTCCCCTTCGACAGTCAATAGAATTGCTCATGATCAGTTGGAAATGTTTAAGGTAGCAGAAAGTAGGCCAACACGGAGTATGTCGCAAACTGAGGAAATACTGGAAATGAGATGGGAGAAACCTCCGTGTGGATGGTTAAAGCTCAATTGGGACGCATCATTAGATAAGAAAGGGAGACGGATGGGAGTGGGTATAGTAGTTCGTGATCAGGAGGGTGTTTTATTGGTTGCTCAGTGCATGACCAGACCTCATATTTCAGACCCTGCCGTAGCAGAAGCAATGGGAGCATGGCAATCTGCAGCACTAATTAATCAGTTGGGGATGCAAAAGGTAGTAGTGGAGGGTGATGCATTACAGGTGATTCAAGATCTGCAAAAAGAAGGTCCTTGTTGGTGGAAATATGGGCATTTAATTGATGATGTCAAAGATATTCTCTCAAACGGACAACAATGGCAGTTTAGTCATGTTAAACGTTCAGCAAATATAGCTGCTCATAGGCTTGCACGTATGGCTTTAGTCATAGGTGAGGATATGTTGTGGAATGAGTCTATTCCAGATTGTTTTCGCGAAGCCGTGTATCACGAGTAAGCTCGGTTGATTTTAATGAAATCAGTCACAATTAAAAAAAAAAAAAAAAAAGATCGACAATTTGGTCCATTAATGATTAATATAATGCAAATAGAACAGCATTTAAACAGTCAGAAACATCTGTTTGAACAAATAAAATCTACTCCTACTTTTCTATTGCACGGAAACTCCGTCCTTCACTTTAGAGGATACGCCTACAATTGGATGCCGTTACGTAGGCTCTCTCTTGAAACTCCTAAAAATGAGTCATCCCCGCTTTTTTCGCAAACATTATCTCAGGATTAAAAAAATGACAAGCATTAGAAAAGTAATATATATATATATATATATATATATATATATATATATATATATATATATATATAAAAGTGTGGATAAAACAAGAGGTCTCACATGGCATACCATCTGAATCAATTAAATAGTAGTATATGGAAGAATCAAGGCGCAGTCACCGGCTTGACTGCTTTGGATCCGAATCTAGCTAATCCTTAACCAAGCACATGGTAATCCATTATTATTATGTTATTATTACTAATATATATTAATTTTTAGGAGAAAGTTTAGAAAATTCTTATCAACTTTCACTCGTTTTGACACTACTTCTAAAGTTTAAAACTCCAAATTAAAGGTATCGAATTTTTAATTTCTTTCAATTACTCAATTTCGTTTAGATTTTCGGTTAATTTTTGTTGAAATTCCCAAAAAACTTATGTTTTGTTTTTTTTCTTAATAAAAAAATAAAAAAATTGCAAAAATAATACATTTTTTTATATAAAAAATAAAATAAATTTCTAAATCTTCGTAATTTTTTATTTTATTTTTCTAATAAAAAAAATATGATTATTTTACAAATTTTGACAAAAATTAACAAAAGTTTTTAATAGAAATTTGTAATTGAAAGAAATTAAAAATTCAACCCTTACATCTTAATTAAGAGTTTTTTAACTTTAAAATCACTTTCAAAACACGTGAGAAATTTTATAAAATTTCTCCTAATTTCTATGTTATCAGAATAAGTTACTGAAATTTTGGAGTCATAATATATATAAATATATTAATTATATTAATTATATTCCAAGAAAGGTAGAGTTCAACCCAATGTCCGTGGTGGTCGCCATCAGACTTAGCCTCTTTCTCCCAACTCCCTTGATTTCAGCAATTTGTTTGCACAAAAAGGAGTAATACTAGTCTACTCTGCTTGTTCCACATACAAGTTATCCTACTTCCCTGGTGGGGCCCGGGGGTATCATTACTTTATGGCATGCGTCATTTGCACCATATCAAATATTATCATCTCCATTTCAAGACTCCATCATGTGTAAATATGGTAATTAAATAACTACCCTTACTTCATACTTAATTGATTGCAATGAGGGCATAAATTTTCTACAAAAATTAGCACCTAAAATGTCAAAAAATAAAATAAAATTAGCATATAAAAATGACAGGTGTCTTTTAAACTATTAAAAAAGGATTCAATACCTTATTCCTTTTGTAGTTTAACTATCTTTGTTTTTTACCTCTTAGTATTTATTTTTTGTCACAGAAAGTACTTATACTTTTTTTAAGGAGATGATATCTCCGTCCAAAATTTGATGGAGCGTCACATCAGTATCAATCACAAGTTTTGACACGTGTCAATATGATTATTTTAAAAAAATAATAATTTTTTAAAAAATTAAAAAATTATATTTTATTAAATTAAAGAAAAAAAAAAGTTGGGTGGCCATTTGGGAGGTGGCCTGGCCACCCCCATCTGGCCAGATTGGGAGTGGCGTGGCCCCCCATGGGCAGCTACCCCCATGGTCTATGGGAGTGGTTAGGCTAGGGCCGACAATTTTGACACGACCCGCGAACTCGACACGAACACGACACGAAAAAATAGGTATTGGGTTTGGATTAATCGGGTTCGGGTCGTAATCAGGTCTACCCGATTAAGACCCGGAAATTTCGTGTCTGGCGGGTCGACTGTGCGGGTCTGACGGGTCGACCCGCCAGACCCGCATAGTATCCGAGTCTGGCGGGTTGGCGGGTCGACTCGCCAGACCCGGTTTTTTTTTTTTTTTTCCTGGACCCGTCAACCTGGTTTTTTTTTTTTTTTTTTTTTTTTTTTCGCGTGAGGACTGAGGAGAGTTAGACGACTCACAGCTCACTCACGAGTCTCACGACTGTCACGTCAGTTACTTAACTTACTTTACTGATTACTCTTTACCATTTTGATTTTTGAACAAAAAATCAGTCTCTGTATTCTGTAACCTAACCCTCTCCCTGACTCCCTCTCACTCGGTCTCTCACTCTCCCATTGTATTGTATTAGAGCTAGAAAAGGTGGTCTAGTGATGATGGTAAGAGAGGATAGGCATGGATGATCAGTACTGGACTATATATAGAAAAATTAATGATATGGAATTATTGGTGCTAATTAACTCAATTAATTAATTTTGCTTCAAAAAAAAAAAACTCAATTAATTGCTGGCCCATGCATGTAAAACACTACAGATGAAATTCTAATGTCTACTAATGAAGAACTCCCTAAGCATTGATGCCATTGTTTGCTTCGGATAGCAAATTTGTGATCTTTAAAAAAACTTTACTGTACTTTACCTTGTTGTTGCTAAAATGAAAATCACTTAAATTATAACTATTCTATTATATTATACATTTTGATAAATGTATTTGCACAATTAAATAAGGGTCTTGGTCTTCTATGGCTCTCATGGAATTCAAAAATATTGAGTCTTGGCCCAGGGTTGGATGCTAAAAAAAATGTCTGGGAATTTGTATCTTTGTTCAAATTAATTTTTTAACACTTTTGTTACATGTGGGACTAAATTATAAGTGGACTATTTTAATAAATGAATTTACTTGTTTTAACTTTTAACTTTTAAGTTTAGGTGAAATTATGAGTTTAGTAATTTATTTTGGAGTACAATTTGTCAATTACGGTCACTTTCCAATTTTTTTTTTTTCTTATCCTTTATTAAAGCCTTTAATCTCTTAGAACTCAATTTTTTGCATTGACTATATTGATGTATTAGTATTATTATTACAATTTTGAATTTTAATTTTTTTTTTAAATTTTTTTTATAGTTTAGGGTAATCGGGTCGTGTCGGGTCGTGTCTACCCGTTTAGACCCGGTTATTCTAAACGGGTAAAACGGGTCGTGTTAGGTTATCCGGTTATTTTCGTGTCATAATCGTGTCAAACCCGATTACCCGTTTAGCTAAACGGGTCGTGTCTGGGTATAGGTTAATCGTGTAACGGGTACCCGCGAGTCATAATCGGGTCGTGTATGGGTACCCATTTTGCCACCCCCAGACTTATATTAGGCCACTGCCAAGGGCTTTTCGGCAATTTTTTTATTTTCCAATTGGCCCACCCCCAAGGCCCATGAGGAACCACCCCAGACCCGTCAATCTGAGGGTGGCTGGACCAACCCCATCGCCAAAGTGGGTGGTCAGCCACCCCAAATGGCGTAGCCACCTCCAAAAGTTTTTATTTTTTATTTTTTTAATTTAATTAAATATAATTTTTTAATTTTTAAAAATTATTATTTTTTAATTAATTATATAGACACGTGTTAAACCGTGATTGGTACTGACGTGACATTTCGTCAAATTTTGGACGAAATTTTGACGAAGGTACAATTTCCGTCTTTAGGCAATTCAGAGGTACCTCATGTGATAAAAAGTAAAAACCCAAAGGGTAAAAAATAAAAAAAATAAAAATTAAACCACATAGGTGTATATAAGGTATTTAGCCCATTAAAAAAAATGTAAGAAGAATATACTATTAAAAAAATATGTACTTCTTATACGATATTTTTAAAGGCTAATTTATAAGCAATTTTCTATAAATCAATTTGTAGAAAATTTGTGTCATTATATTAAGGATTCAATTGATTTGCAAAATAGGTCGTTGGATAGAATGACTAGTCAGTTTAGTCATATAGAATAACTATTTTTTTCTTTTATTTGATAAAAGCCTATCCCTAATAATAGTTATTCCATTACAAAGATGAATTCTGCTAAACACTTAAAGGAATAACTATCCCAAAAGATAGAGAACGTTTTCTAAACAAAACAAAACTCCTAATATTATGTTTTTTAATTTTCTTTCAAACTAAAAAAAAAAACTTAGACGTTGAATCTATGGCCACCTGTAACAGTCTCGGGGGTTTGTTGCACCTCACCCGAAGACCCTCGGGGTCCAATCCATTGTAGTGGTCGCCCACCCACAAACTCAACGTTTTTTTTTTTTAGAAGCAAGAAATTAGTTAGTTGAAACTTGAAAGAAGAGAGAGGTCGGTCCCTCCATTAGAAAAAATAGACGGTAAAAAGAAAGAAAACAGGAATTTTTGAGGGAGGGCGCTCCATCATTTTCACGGGAGAGAGTGTCGGTGGTGTAAATAGGGAACTCAAAGCCCTTTGGGTGTTAAGCTTTCCATTTCAGCTTCCAGAACCACAGAAACAGTCACTCGCTCTCCTATACCAAATCCTTGTTAACCTAAATCAGGTGAGAGGGAGGGAGAGGGAGGGAGAGAGAGAGAGAGACAATGGGGGTGGACTTGAGGCAAGTGGTGGCCGGGATACTCACGCTCACCATGTTCGTGATGCTCGGGAACATGATCAAGCGTGACCATTTTGATTCTGCCGAAGTAACCTCTCTCTCTCTCTCTCTCTCTCTGATCCAATCCTATTTCATTGTATACTGTTACTTTCTCTACATCTGATCTGTTTCATTTCACTTCAAACCATATATTCCTGTTGCATTTTTTTTTTTCGTGGGATATGTGTTGTATGTGAATTTTGACAGAATTATTTGCTCCATCTCTGTTTGTTTGGTGGGAAAAATAGAGAAGAGAATGCAAATAAAAGAAAATTGAACTTTTCAGATTTGTACCTGTATAATCTGATCAAAATTTTCATATAAGTTCAAGATTTTTCGTTTTCTTAAATTTATTTAGCAACAAGAGCAATAATTTATTTTTCCTTCCTTTTGAATTTTATCGATCTGCATTTTTGCCGTCGCCAAGAGCTGCAAGCTCTAGATGAATTCACGTAAAATTTAATTGAATTTTGTTTGTTTTCTCACAATGAGTGACCGATATTCTCTTAAAGGAAAAACTTCCAGGCGGCGCAAGCAATGTTAATTTAGATGGTGGTGAACTTGGGGAGCAGGGTCTTGTTTCTCTTTCGAAAAGGAATGGGGGGCTTTGGAAGGAGGACGACCAACAACTAAAACCGTGTTGGGATAAGCCGGTTCTGGGTAACGTTTGATTTACTACTTAGAAAGCGACCAATACTTTCATATTTATATGGGAGGGACATTAACGAAAATTTTCATCCGCTGCTTTGTTTTGCAGACGATGTAGAGCCCACGGACGGTTTTGTCACTTTCTCATTAACTAATGGCCCTGAGTACCATGTCTCACAGGTAGCGCAATTAACATTTCTGATTAATAGACTGAGTTCTTGCATTGTAACGTTGGATGTATCACTTAGTTGAGTGTTTTTGTCTGACAGCCAAAAAATTTATTTTTAATAATGTTGTTTGTCCAGACGTTGTCTTTTATTTAACTAAAAAATCAATGGAAAAACATAGTGTATTTTCATATATCATACTTTATAAGTGCAAAAATTTATTTGTAGTGGTAGTTATAAATAACTATATAGATGTCAGTAATTATGCTACTGCCATTTCCTTTGTGTTTGTGAAGTACATATGAGAAATTTAGAGTCTTAATGAGGTTATCTTGTGTGCTGGCACAAATTCAGGAAGACAACTCAAAAGACCCATTCTTTAGTTTTTCATGGTGAGCTCAGTAACTAAAATCAGTCTGAGCTGATGAACTAGTTGGTTGTGTACATAGAAACAGGCTTTACATCTTGACCTTCAATTCATAACATCTAAACTTCTTGGCGTCAAGAAGTGCCCATCATTTCTTTATGATATTTGTCTTCTGATTTGTTTAATTAAACTTAAACTTCTCACGCTTTTAATACAATTTGTTGATTACTTATTAAAAAAAATTAAACTTAAACTTCTTTCTCTTCTTATTCTCCCATATTATGATTCTCCAACAAGTCAGATTCTCAATCCAAGTTTGCAACTTCATGGATTCCATGATTTATTTTGCAACTCAAGTGCAACATCATATTGCATCAAGTCTTATATGGTTTTGAAGGTCAAATACTTAAGATTCCACAGTTGAGAAAAATTGTTAATCTGGGTTATTGCTTCATTAAGTGATGGTTAGGAGTTATTATGTATCTTGCATTTATTTTCTTTGAGTCCAAGTTAGCCTTTTATTGGATTTTATTAGATCGGTAATTTACCAGTCAAATTAGTATTCCTGGCCCTAGTAGGTTATGTAAAAGTTTATATAAATACGCTTCATTGTACTCACAAAATTTAGATGTAATCAAAAGAATTCAGTTGTTTTCAACAAATTCAGATGTTTGATTAGTGGAATGCTTGAGTGATTTGAGTTTTGAGACAGGGGTGCGTAGAGGGTTCTTCCCTTATTTCTTAATTTTTCTCGGCCACACCATTACCATACACATCACTGTTCATGCAGCCCCTGAATAGCTACAAAATTCCTTTTTTTTTCTTCCTCATTGCAACCCTAAATCAACCCTCTTTCCCTTTCCTTATCAAAACCGCAAAAGCCTATGTATTGTTCCTAGCTATTATCCACTAAATAAACCATATGCCTACAACAAACATCATATTGTTATCAAAGTGAAAGATAACCCATCTTTTCGCCATTCTAGTTCAGAGGGCTAATGTCACTTGCAAACAAATCCCAGATCTGGAAGTTGATATCTCGAATGATACAATGCACTTGAATGAGTAGCTCTACTTAAAGCTCAAGTTGAATACTACAAGTTGAAATTTATTTGCATCTTAAAGAGCTCAGTAATTTTTTTTTTCCCATACATCTTTTACTCCTATTGTGCCTCATGAGACAAATAGTAAAAGTTGTGATGTACAGCCGACTTTTCCATCATTGGCTGCTCTCTGCTTTGGATTCACAATAACTTAGAATTCTGGCAACAATGAAGGTTTAAAAATCAGCGAGTTTTTGTCCAAGTTCATACCCAATGCTCCAATTGCTTTTGGAGCCAACTTTTCTTCTATTTCTCATCAACGCAAACTCCTTGATGTCAACGTTGAGGAGTTTGAGACCAAAATTGTAGCTATAAAAGATGAGAACAAAGATGATGATTATAATGTTGAGGTGAAGGATGTGAAAGCCAAGTGAGAAAATTTTGGATGGTTGGTGGCCCGAGGAAAGATCCTTACTATGGACAAGGTCCGAAAGTGGCACATAATTGTGGTTGATTCGTGTTGTTTATGAAAAAAGAATGGGGAGACCGTGGACCATCTTTTGCTTCATTGTGAGGTTGCTTGTGCCATTTGGAATGTTTTCTCAGTTGATTTGAGTTGCCTTGGGTCACACCTAGACGAATAGTCGATTTGTATGCTTGTTGGTTGACTACTGGTAACACTTGGAGTGTTGCTCTGTAGAAGATGGTGGCTTCGTGCCTTTTGTGGTATCTCTGGAAGGAAATGAATGAAAGAAGTTTTGAGGGCTATGAAAGGACTTTAGAGAGGATATTAAATCTTTATTTTCAACATTTTGTATCTTTGGACAATTGTTTTTGTTTCTCCTTTGGTGATTAGTTATAATTATTTTCTTGTTCTTTTTGCCCCTACTAGCTTGGTGGCTTCTCTTGTATACTTCCTGTGTACCTAGGGACGCCTTACGCTTTTAATGATATTTCGATTACTTATAAAAAAAAATAAAATAAAGGTACTTGTTACTTCAAGAATTCACATTGTAAAAGGCTGTTTAGTAACCTATTCCTTAAGATATCCTTTTTGATGCTATTAACATGTTGATCAATGTTATGATCTTTTGAGAAAAAATCTCAGTTGTTTCATCTGCATTTGCATTCAGAAGTATGTTTCCAAACTATTAGGGTTTACCTTCTATTATAACATGGAGTATGTTTCCCAAGCAGTTTTATTAATAATCTCTTTTGTCATTGACTTGTTATTTTTAATCAGTTATCTACACCGGAGTAGTTATAAAAAAAATATTTTTTCCTTCATAATTTTACTTATCTGTTCCCTGGTATTTGCCTTCCTCAGATTGTTGATGCAGTTGTAGTGGCAAGATATCTTGGAGCGACTCTTGTCCTTCCTGACATTAGAGGAAGCAAACCAGGTGACGAGAGGTTAGTGCTGTCCACTACCATTAAAGAACCAGTTTTCCTATTAATTCTTCTAGTTATATGAAGATGGAGTATTTCTTTCATTGTTCTATTGTTGTCAGAGTTCTTGTTTTAGTGTGTTTTTTCTAAACAACAATATTAATGAGCTGCTTAAAAAAAAATATGGTAGAGTTTGAGAAAAGCTTTCATGGCACTGAGCTATATCACTCCACATGAAAAGATATAAAATACTCATCTCCCCCAGTAGTTCAATCCTGGAAAGAATCTTCTTATTTTGTTCCTTTTAGTATCTTTCCATTTTGGGGACAGGGAAAGGGAAGACGTTGGGACATTGGATATATGGTATAAATAAGCAAAACTAAGATTTTCATGTTAATGATTGAGCCCTTTTACAACCCATTTTTGTTTGTGGTGATAGATTGGTAATTCAATTTTATGCCTTTATGTTTCATGTTATATTTCTTTATGGGTTTTCATATTATTCGGTTTGTGTTGTTATCTATAAAATGGTTTGTTGCAGGTAACAGTAATGCTAAAGTGAGTGGTGGTATGATAAGATGGTTAGAAACAAAAACTTCCCGCTATAGCAAACGCACCCACCCACGAGAGAGTTTTGTGGGTAGTTGAAGACAAGCACCCACCATGAAAGAAGAGTCTTGCCAATTTGAATTCACTTAATCACTAATGCCGCATTTAGTTGAGTTTGTTGTTTTAACATCTGTTCCCCTCCCAAACACTAAGTGTGTAAAACTTGTACATCAGGTTTGTTTTACCTCAGGCTGGGTGGTGTTAAGGCCATACTCAGCCAAACTCATGTTTGGTACTGAGAACTTGTCCAAGCTTGGGTCAGCCTCTGCTCTCATATGGATGAACTTTTGTGTTAGGTCTGCCCAATTTACTATTTTAGCCATGTGACACTGGATCATATGAACTATGAAGGCATCGTATTGGTATGTGTCAAGTCTGACATTGAGTGTGTACTAGGTAGAATTGAGCTATATAAGTAATTATAATGGAGGTCCAATTTTGAACTTTTTTGATTTTGTATACTTCATGTGTACTAGAGCTATGCCCTTTTTAATGAAATGCATTAATAAATAATAATAATAATAATAATAATTATAATGGAACTCCAATAATGACCACTTTTTTTTTATGGTTATGGTGCAAGCGTGGTATGCATGTTCTTAGGTAGTGACAAGTTAGGTCCCTCATTTTCTCCGCAGCAATTTCTTTGTGATAGTTACCTGACCTATTAATTGGGACCTAGGGAAAAATACTTGCCGACTTATTCTTATTATTTCTGTAAAATAGTCATCATCCTTCTGTGTGTGGAAGCTTCCTCTCTCTCAAACAACCCTGGCTGCCACCCCCCCCCCCCCCCCCCCCCCCAATGTTGAAGGTAAGTCTTACGAGTTTTCAAAAGAAGCAGGGGTTGTTGGAAGCCAATATGCATCCCATGCACATGAAATGCAGTGGAAGAAAACCAAGAACGGACTCCATGTAGTGCACGCATCACAAATTTGCAGAACTAAACACAAGCTTAAAGCGAGACAAGCAATAGCATACCTTTGCTTGTGTAAATCCAAAACCAGGTTTCTGTACTCTTGAAACCCCTTTGATCTTCTCAATGACTATTAAAGGCCAAGAGTGTGGGCTTTCTACACAAGAACTCTCAAAGGTAGCCGTGTAGCACTTGGGAGAAAACTTGGAGACAAAGTTTCTTCTTTCTCTCCACGTAGCTGCACACACCGCCTTGGATTTTTTACTCATGTTTGGGCCAACCCCTATTGGGGTACGTATAGCTTGACGAGGGATGCTAGTGAAAAATAAAACCTAGTTTCAATGGGCTTAAGACATTTGTCATCTCATGACTTGTCCAGAGTTACCATTAATTATAACTTACTATAAATTGTAGTTGCACTCTAGGATTTATTGAATTATACAAGAGCTCCCTGACTTCTTATGTGAAATAAAGTTGCAATAAATTACTGTCACTTTATTTTCACTAACTCTTTATTTCTTGAATTCCTGATTTAATCTCTTGATTATTGTTATTCTCTTAGAATCCAATTCTATTGAGTATATTTATTTTAGTAAGTTCCTAATAAAGTGCTTAGGCCCGAGTCTCAAAACAATGAATTCCCATTAATCCATCTCAAGGGGATGTTTCGTATCTCATAAAGAGATTGTTGATTCCGTCTTTAATATTTCTAGCTTTCAGGAGTTTTTTTTTTTAATTTTTTTAATTTATTTTATTCTTTTTTGTTTAAATGTATCTCTTGTATATTCTTTGTGTACTTGGGTTGGCGCCTTTGCACTTTTAATGAATTCTGATTACTAATAACTAATAGTTAGTTAGGCTGATGATTTTGTAGTAATGCCATCCTTTTTTTTAAGTGTTTTAAAAATAGGATTTGGAGAGTAACTTACTAGATTTTTTTTTTTTTTTTTTTTTTTTTTTTTTCTTTTCCAGGAGCTTTGAAGATATTTATGATGTTGAGAAATTTGTAAAAAGCTTGGATGGGGTGGTGAGAGTGGTGAAAGAGCAGCCAGCTGAGATATCAACGCGAAATCTTGCTGTTGTGAAAGTCCCTAATCGGGTAACGGAAGACTACATTGTGGAACACGTCAAACCAATTTATAAGCATAAGGGCAACATACGGCTGGCTACTTATTTCCCTTCAGTGAACATGAGAAAATCAGCAAAAAACGGTTATGATTCAGTTGCATGTTTGGCAGTGTTTGGAACTTTGCAGTTGCAACCTAAGATTCAGGAAGTTGTTGACTCAATGGTTGAGCGTTTAAGAACTTTAAGCCGAAAGTCAGATGGCCAATTTATAGCCGTAGACTTGAGGGTTGATATGTTGGAGAAGAAGGGTTGCCTTGAAAATGGTGAAGCTGGAACAAGAAGTTGTTATAATGCACAAGAGATTGCTGTTTTTCTGAGGAAGATCGGATTTGACAAGGATACCCCAGTCTATTTGACTGAATCAAGGTGGGAAAGCAGCCTTGATGCTCTAAAGGATCACTTCCCTAAAACTTATACAAAGGTGAGGTATCTCTTTATTCTGCCTTGATTCCTTGTGCTTGTTTGTTCACTTCAATTTTCGGTAACTGGTTGAACCAAATCATTGTTTATGATATATGAATGCCCATCCTTCTTCCAAGAGGCACCAGTATTATTGATATCATCATAGTCCTAAATTTCAACTTCTTCACCTCTGGAAATTATTGCAGGAAAGCATAATACCTGCAGATAAAAAGGCGAAGTTCTTGGATTCTGAAGGTTCTGAATATGAAAAGGTTATCGATTTCTATATATGTTCTCAGAGTGATGTTTTTGTACCAGCCATCTCTGGCCTTTTCTATTCCAATGTGGCTGGTAAGAGAATCGCTGCTGGTAGGACTCAAATACTTGTTCCAGCCAATATTCCAGAATCCTCTGCTTCTGCCTCAGATTTCATCACTCATTACGTTTCCAAGAAGAATCACTTGGCCTATTCATGTTTCTGCTAGTTTCATTCAAAGAAGGTAATGCTTGCTTTACGATTTACCTTGGTCAAAGCTCTGCGACGGGTCAAATATATTATTCAATACGTAATATGGGGTTGGAAGTACCCTAAACAGAAGCTTTTCTATTTGGGTGATTTCTTAAATGTTTTTTCAATAGGCAGGAAGTTTCCAAGCTGTTCTAGTTTATATGTTGTATTATATATGTTCACAAACATTTCCCTATTTCTATCCTTTGTAACATTTGAATCCATGTTTTTTCATATTTGTTGAATGAAAGGATTGTTTGTAGTAATCGAAGATGCTCTTTCTTCTTGATATCTTTTGTTCGAGAGGAACATGTGGGTTTCCTTCATCGTTGAGAAATTTTGGGATTCATAACAAGATATACGCTCCATTTATGAATTCTACCAGGCGTTTTGGATTTTTTATTTTATTAAAAGAAACTTTTTAAAGAGCCTACGGTTGAAGAAAAGTGAAATTTATGAATTATGAGGAAGGGTAGGTACGTAATATGAAAATTTGCATAATCAATGTTTCTTGTTTCTCTAAACATATGGCTCGATGGCTGAATCACAGGCCTCTCACCACCATTTTCCTGCGGATCTGCAAGCCATGCTCACAAATTCACAATCCCCATTTCTTCCTTCATATCTGCGTTCATCCATGCCAAATTTGTACAACTAATGTTCAGAACCTCTCACTCTTATCATATCTGCACTCACCCACTCCAAATTTGCATGAGCCGTTGTTTACAGCCTCCTCCTCCCCAAGAGGCCTGTCTAAACTGGCACCTCTTTCTCCAATTTGTGAACTGAGTTTCCTCCAAAACCCATCTTTGCCTTTGAAATACACTTCAAACATGTCAAACCAACAATCTTTGGTCGTCTCAAACTTGTTTAACAATCGATCAGCTCACAGGTAGGTTAGTTTTGGAACTCCTAAGACCAAAAGAAGAGGAGTCTTTCAAGAGCCATGGGTTTAGAGATTCCTGTATGTGCTTGTGTATAATCTAGGAAAACCCTTTTGCCCAAAATGGAATCCCCTCTCCTCTAAAAGCTCTCAAAGCCCTCACATTGGAGAAATTACTTGATCCCAATACAAGCTGGCATTTTCAATCGTTATGGCATTGGTCGTCGTGGCTTCTCCAACTTCGTCCACCCATCCTCCCAAAAATGCGATTTAGCAAAGAGAGTGATCTATGTTACTTTATAAAAATTGACCCTATTTGTTAAAACTAGCCATAATATTCTTTTCATATCACAAGGGTTTAGTGTGAAAATTGTGAATTTTTGAGGATTTTGGGTGACTTTGTCAGTAAGCTGTCAAGTAGTCAACATGACGAATCACGCGTGAATGTGGGTTGAAGTCTCTGTAGTCTGTATGCTTTCATCATGAAAACGTCAGAAATCCATCATAACGACCCAAGTCTGAAAAATTGCTCATCTTTTGGGTTGGTTTCTTCGAGGAGTCGTGATGAACTCGTCATGATGAAGTAAGTCAAGGAAGGCTCCAAAACTGTGTGTGAGGTTTTGTTAGGAAGCCATAATGAACTCATCATGACGAAATAAGTTAAAAAGGGCTTTGGAATTCTTTGTGAAGTTTCATCAAGAAGCCATCATAAACTCTTATCATGATGACGAAGAAGATAAGTGAAGACCTTAAAACTCTCAGGTTGGTTTTGTGATCATGACACCATAATCACGTCATGACGAATTCGCGGCGATGCGTAACTGCCATCATGATGATAAGTTAAAGACCATTTCTTCACGAAGCCGTCATGACGACTTCTTGCAATCTGCACTAAATCTGAAGGGTTTCTTGTGACTTTTTAGAGTTCTTCCTTCTTTGTTTCCAAGAGAGGATGTACTAATCTGAGAGTTGCCCTTTTCTCAAAGTGTTGTTGTTGATCTAGCCACATCCATGCACTACCTTCATCCACCAAGGGTTTAAGGATTTACAGCGGGTTGTAAATTTCATTGTGTTTGTAATCTTGATCTTTATTATAGTAATATCCTGGCTTTGGCTGCCCCATAAAGTAATTTTTTCCTTTGATGTGTTTATTGGATTTCCTCTTTATTACAAAAATACTTGTGTAAGGATTGTGATGTTCTTTGATTATTTTTTATTTTTTATTTAATTTATGCATATTTATTGTTGTTTACTTGCTTTGGGGGTTTGAACAATTGTTATCAAAGCTTTGTTCACTCAGGTTTAGACTTGTTGAAATATTTTTAAAATTAATATTTATAGATATTATTTTGTGTTTTCAGAATATTTTAAAATAGAAAGTTTTAAAGAGCATTGAATGAAGAGAGACTTACATTAAAAAGAAAAAAAGTGAAGTTGACATTTATAAGGCCCAACAAACTTTAAACTATTAGAAATGTTTGGGTGTATACACACTAATGTATACTCTAGTACGGTGTGAAGCACCGGACGCACAGGCGTGTGGCATGGGTTGTAGGGCGCTAGTGGTGCCTTGATGGCGCACTTGGCACTTGGCATCGGAGCGATATGATCATGACCATTCATTTTTGGACGGTTAAGATTGTTCGATCAAGTAGTTTAATTTAAACCGTAGGATGCTTCTTAGGTAGATCCAGTGGTTGGATTTACTGGATTGTAATTAAAGTTTTATGGGTTTCATTGTATTGTGGAGAAATATTTGTTGTTACCCTTTCGCATACCATATCTTATGGGCGCAAATAATTTCTTAAGGAAAGCAACGTTGTAACATACGTTTCTATATTTTTTCTATTTCTTTTACAAGACTCACATCTTGAGAGACTTCTTATTCTCCTGTTGTCATTGATCCTACCTTAACTTAAAGAAAGGTTGGGTTAAGCTTGCAGATAATTATGAGAAATGGTACAAAGAGAAGCAACTAGAACAATCGAAGCCTGAGTGCCATTTTCAATTGTGTTTCCTCTACTTTCATTCCCTCTAGTTTCTCAAAGAGGTGATCCCACATAGTGTCCATAACTTTATTTAGTGAACCCATCTGATTCAATAACTCATCACGTTGCTATTGAATGTAAAACACTTTGGCTCACAATTCTCACAACTAGGGGTGCAAAGGCGGTTACGGTTAGCGGTTAGTGGCAATAACCGCTAACCGTAACCGCCTTAGCGGTTAGTAGATTTCACTAACCGCAACCGCTAACCGCCTAACGGTTAGCGGTTAGCGGTTAACCGCCGGTTAGCGGTTAGCGAAATAGATAACCGCCCGCTAACCGCTTTTTTAAAATTGGGTTTTTTTTTTTGCTTTTTGAGCTTTCTTTAAGGCTTTTTGGGCTTTTTTTTACCCTCATTTTTTTTTCTTGTATTTTTAATATCTTCTAAATCCTAAATTCCTAAAGTATCTAATAATGCTTTAATTAAATTGTAGACTTGTAGTTATAAGTAATATATTGTTTAATTCAATTGAATCAATTGTGATTATCATTGTACATGAATCATATGATTAACTTGTAGACTTATGACTTATGAGTTATGTCATATTATATATGCATTATTTATTATTATATAATCATATGATTTAATGATCAAGTCATCATGTGATATAATCATATCAATTATAGTGATAATATATAAATTACTAAAATTATAATGATAATACATTAATACTTAAATTGTGTTTATAAGTAACACATTGGTCATTGTTTAATCCAATATCAATTACTTAATTTGATATTATATGAATCATATCATCATTGTACATTAATAATATGATTCACTTGAAGTCTTGAATAAAATATTTGAATTGTCATTGAATCATATGATTAAGTATTGATATTATACATTTATATTATTCATATACATATGTAGACTTATATAGACTTATAACATATATAGACTTATAAGTTTATAACATACATTGGAAATAAGTCTCTAGATATTTAATTGATGTATTAGTATGAATTGATATACTTATGAGTTATGTCATATTATATATGTATAATTTGTTATTATATAATCAAATGATTTAATGATCAATCTCATGTGATATAATCATATCAATTATAGTGATAATATATAAATTACTAAAATTATAATGATAATACATTAATACTTAAATTGTGTTTATAAGTAACACATTGGTCATTGTTTAATCCAATGTCAATTACTTAATTTGATATTATACGAATCATATCATCATTGTACATTAATAATATTATTCACTTGAAGTCTTGAATAAAATATTTGAATTGTCATTGAATCATATGATTAAGTATTGATACTATACATTTATATTATTCATATACATCTGTAGACTTATATAGACTTATAACATATATAGACTTATAAGTTTATAACATACATTGGAAATAAGTCTCTAGATATTTAATTGATGTATTAGTATGAATTGATATACTTATGAGGTATGTCATATTATATATGTATAATTTGTTATTATATAATCAAATGATTTAATGATCAATCTCATGTAATATAATCATATAGATTATAGTGATAATATATTAATACTTAAATTGTGATTTAATTATTTTTTTTTAAAAAAATTGTAATTTAATGATCAAGTGATTATATGATATAATCATATAAATTATAGTGATAATATATTAATACTCAAATTGTGATTTAATTATTTTTTAAAAAAATTGCGATTTAATGATCAAGTGATTATGTTATATGTATAAATATTTTTATAATTATAATTATAAAAATATATTATATAAAAAGGCGGTTAGCGGTTAGCGGTTACGGTTAGTAGACCCAATAACCGCTAACCGCTAACCGCTAGGCGGTTATAGCGGTTAGGCGGTTAGCGGTTAATGCGGTTAGGCGGTTAGGCGGTTAAGCGGTTGGCGGTTATAGCAAAACCGCCCGCCTTTGCACCCCTACTCACAACAGAGGAAAACAGGGAAGGAAACACTCTATTCACACACTATGGCCATGGAGAGAAGTCCCATCTCTTTAGATAATTGGAAATATGAAATGAGCTGAGCCTGAGCCTGAACCATCATTTTTTTCTTTGATCAGGGAAATGAATTATAGTTGGTTAATGGTTGGTGAGAGAAGTAGGTATAGAGGTATAGAGGTATAGAGAATTTCTACACGAGAGAAGTAGCTGCTTATCTAACTTTCAATACCCAAATAGAATGCTTATATGCTCAAGAGTTTTTTTATTTCTTTATTTTTTTATTTTTATAAAAAAAAATTTATTTTACTTTTATGAAGATTCTGACTTCAAATTCATGAGGTCTCAGCATAATTGCAGCATTTATACATCTACTTCAATTGCTTTCTCATGTGCAAGGTTAAAAGGATACTCCACAAACAATTCCAAGAGTGATTATGGTCATGCACATAGGAAATCAGGCAATGCCAGAAACAGTTGGTTATATATATAAAAACAACAAAGTTTTCAACCAGCCGTCTTAGCTCAGTGGTAGAGCGCGTGGCTTTTAACCACGTGGTCGTGGGTTCGATCCCCACAGACGGCGTTGCTCACCAATTTCAGTTGTGTATTTTTTTTTATTTGATTTGATTTTGACCCTCTGATTTATGATTTATCCGATCCACACACACACACACACACACATATATATATATATATATATATATATATATATATATATATATATCCGATCCTAGAGAGCAACCAGGAATACCTAACTAAGTTAATCCAACAATGTCTAATCATGAGTTTTATATATTACCTTTGGTTGGTTCCAAAGTTCAGAAAATAAATAAAACGATCCGATTATTCACAATAACATGACGACAAGCTCACGTAGAATAATACAAATTTTAATTTACCATTTAGTATGAATATTAACATATGATATATATGCACACACAAATTTTTTTAAAAATAATTAAACTATTAATAAGTGATATATATCACCCTTATATAACGAGTGAGATACATTTATCTTCTTCTCTTTATGAATGAGAGAATAATTTACAATATATCTCAATCGGTTCATTGAGTTTACCAGAACGGCATGATACAATAGATATCCCGGAAAATACGCTATGGACTCCATGAATTCCATTACACTATAGAGCAAAAGGTTAAAAAATAATAATAATCTATTTCTTTGCCTTCAAATCAATATAAATAATTTCTTAATTCTATATCATGTTATGAGGTTCAGTCTGACAGACCCACAGGCCAATCCAATGATCTTTGAGGCCCACAAGCCCATATAACACTTAATTCTCATTGGCCTATTACACAAGTAGCCAAAGAGAATGAGGGACTACTTAAAGGGAAGTATAGTACTCAGCCCACAATCCAGCCAGCCCAACCGTGGCTCCAAAAGGACTAGTGAGCGCTCACCAAAACCCAACCTTGTATGATGCACACATCCAAGAGGGAAACGCCTTATTAGGTAGCCATCTTCTATGGAAAGCAACATATGTGCCCACTTAGGAATGACGATTCACTAAAGGAATGAGCATCAAAGTCACCCACCCAATTGAAAGCCAAATTAATGGTCATCCGACGACAATTGCCTTATGAGAAGGCACACTACATAAATGAACCTTGCCTATAAAAGGTCAATAGGAGGCTAGACCAAGTATGCTCTTATCCCTTAATCTTCCTCCACCTTTTTCATTTTCACCCCATACCTCTATTGAATTACTGAATTAGGCATTGAAGGTGGTGTCGCTGCCTTCCCCCCCATCTCTCCATACACGTTACTTTGACGTCGGGTTGTCTTGCAAAAATCACAGATCGAAGACTAGGCATGCAAAGTCATTGTTGATTTTTTGCATCAATAGTTGGAGCCGTCTATGGGAACGACAATTCCTTAAAGATAAAAAGACTGCCCATGATGAATACTCAATTCAAGAAAACATTGTCCATGCTAACATCTATTTTAATTATCTACTCTAATTAAATATTATTTTTCAGTATTATTTTATTATATGCAAAGGGAGAGAGAGAGAGAGAGAGAGAGAGAGAGAAGGAAAAAGAAAGAATAAAAAAAGAGTAGAAGGTGCTATAGTAACTTTCAAATGCGCTAGATAAGTTGGCACAGACTGTTTGCCTAACCTCTAGATGTGGTACGGTTTGTCTTCCTCATGTATGAACTATCAAATCTCTTAATGAGTTACACACAATCAAGGGATAAGCATAACTCATCTTCGGTTAGTACGAATCGTCTACATAGATTACACTAAGCTAGGGTGTAGAACGATTTGTCTTCCCTAAGCATGGCCTATCAAACCCTCTTAATCATGTGTTAGTTAAAACCATTGCATAACCACTATTTTTATAATAACAAAAAATAAGAATGATTGGTTCAATTAGGATAAAAAGCTTTCTAAGACAACATAAGAATTTTATCAAGATTGAATATAAGCATTAAAGACCAATTCTCATAGTTATACAACCATTATGCATATAGAAAAACCCTAAATTAAAATACAATCAAACCATTGTTACTTAGAAAGGGCTACATCAACACCATATTGAGAAATTAGTTGCTCATGGCAGTGCTGGGATAGCCTTCTGCCATGTTCATCTTGTTGGGAATACATATGCAAATTAAAATTTGCACAGCAGAATGAATCATATTCCCATGCCCAAGAACACTTTATGAAGAACATATAAAGAACGATTGCTATTTCAATAAATAGCAAGAACGAAGATAACTTACTAGAAGATCTACGAATTTACGTTTTGAGTTATATCGAAAGAGTTATGATCCGTTGAACATTTGTCAACAGGTCTAGAATTCAGAAAAATCCAGCAAGCAGTTTTATTATGTAAAAAAAAAAAAATCTGTTTTGTGTGATAATCAAAGATTTATGAAATTTTGATTATGGAATATTTTGTATACATGATACAACGTATTGGAAACATAAAAGAAAATTTTTACAATCTTAATTTCATACAGATTACCTATTCTTGAAATTGGGTTTCAAGTTTATGCTTAAAGAGTATGAAATTATACAAAGTTTTCTTTGGTAAGCAATAAATGATTTATATTCAGTTAAAATCATTTGATTGTTTTTGGGTTGGTGTGATGATTTAAAAATCATACAAATGATGGTACCATGGTTGAAAAACCAAAATACCACATAAGTTAATTATGTGGTTGGCACATAATTAAGGTAATTCGACATACCAATCATGCATTTAATTCATGGATTGAATGTTGCCTTGATGACTATGATCCATGGTGATTTTTCTTGATGGAGTTGGTATGAAGGACTACCAAGATCTTAGAAGACAAATTATCAATGACTTTTCATAAGTTGAAATTTGGTCTATTAAACATCAGAAAATATGGATATGGTTAAGCTTCCTAATTTAATTAGGAAAAGCTGTTTCTTTTGAAACAAAAATGACAAGGTGTCTTAAGTTCCAAAGGAATTGCAACTCTTGGAAAAGCATATAAGTTTTAAAATATCAAGTGGGAGATTCAAATATAAATATGGCAGTCTTCGTCATAAATCTGATGATGAAGTAAAACGGCACCTCGCGTTGGCCATGGGCCTTGCTCCCTACAAAGAGTGTCGCTTTACCTCAGGGATTATGATTTCCAAAAGGATATAGGAGACATGTTTTTTTTTTGTAAACGACCAAACCAATGTGGAGTTAATCAATTGGACAGTCAAATCTAAATTGACGGTGATACACGTGACTGGTCTAAAATATTAATTTTTCAAAGGAGCTATGTTGTCTTGAGATTAGAGACTGCAAAACACGGCTGTCTATTAATGGGGTAATAACATTAAGGGTTAAATACTCTTTTGCCCCATGTGGTTTAACAACTTTATTTTTTGCCCCCACGGTTTTGTTTTGTATCACAGATGGTACCTCAATAATGGTTAAAGACGGAGATGGTACCTCTATCTAAGTTCTGTCTAAAATTTGACGAAAAGCCACGTCAGTGTCCCTAAAAACGCGACACGTGTCCATATATGTAATTAAAAATTAAAAAATAAAAATGATAAAAAACCCTTAACAAAAAAAAAAAAAAGGGTGGCTGGGCACCCTTAGTGGCTTTGCCGCTCTAGCCACCCCGGCCCGTTTGGGGGGGGGGGGGGGGGGGGGGGGGCAAACCACCACCAAAGGCGAAACCTAATTTTTTTTTTTCATTGGCCTTTTGGGGGTGGTTCAGCCACCCCAGATCGACCGGTCTGGGGTAGCCGAAACCACTCCAGGCCAAACGAGGGTGGCTGAGCCACCCCCAACAACCTTGGGGGTGATTTCGGCCCCCCCAAATCGGCCGGGGTGGCTGGAGTCACCTCCATGGTGGTGGCCGGCCACCCCTTTTTTTTATTATTATTATTTTTTTTATATAAAGAAGAATTAAAGGATTTTTAATCATTTTAATTATTATTTTTTTAATTAGTTATATGGACACATGTTGAGTTTTTAGGGGTGCGGACATGATTTTCCGTCAAATTTTGGACGGGAGTTAAACGGAGGTACCATCTGTGATACAAAATAAAACCGAGGGGGTAAAAAATAAAGTTGTTAAACCACAGGGAGCTTAAGGGTATTTAACCCTAACATTAATGATGAGATGTCAGTCTCGCCTAAGTCTTGGTAATTAAGATACCTCGCCTTGGCCAGGGGCCCTGCTCCTTATGGAGGGTGTTCTTAATTATAAGATTAGGCAAACGAAGCTTTTAAAATATTATATGTTTTTTTGATTGGGGTTACATATTTTATTTATTGCTTAAATATATGCTTAATATATGATCAATTTTAAAATATTTTTGTCAGAACTAGAATGTCTTCATTTTGCCTATTATTATTGATTTGACTGAACCAAGTTACGTAGTCTAGAAACGTAACTTGGATAAAGTGCTCAAGGCTGAAAGAAACACATGTGAGTTGTTTTAGCCGTATCCAAATATTCCAGTTTTGGAGGTAGCTCAAAATGACAAGCAACAATATACTAGTTGGCTAAGATCAAATAGAGATGACACAATGTTACATGTTGACTACTATGTCAAATGTACCCCTACAAGAGATGTAGGAGATCTCACTAATTTCAGAATCCTTGGGATGTCTAAAAGAGATGTTTGGTAAAACTTAAGTTGCATTTGGTTGCAAGAAAATTGAAGTTGTTGGATGATGAGAACTTTGTTGAAAAACAAATATGGCTGATGGAATTCCAGTAATAGAAAATTACATTGGAGGTGTTGGGTGCTGAGATTGATGAGAATCTCATCTAGATTTAATTCTACACTCTTTGCATAATTCTTTCAATTAGTTAGGGCTAAATGTGTTGATGAACACACATTAGCAAAACTGATGAATGATTTGATCGCAGCAGAAAGCATCCTAAAGTCCATAGTCACTATTAATGTTGTTCATACTTCTACTTCTAAGCCGAAAGGCTGCAGGAAGAAGAAAAATCCTACCAAAGCATGTTGGCAAGGTTAAATGCCAAGTGAGTAAAATTGGAAAGAATCAAAGGTTGAACCAAGTGGAAAGTACTCCCACTATGGTGATAGAGAGCATTGGAAAAGAAACTACACCAAGTTTCTAGCATGCAATAATGAAGGTAATCTTCCTACTTAGTTGAAACATGTTTAGTGGAGAATCCCACAGATTCTTGGTGTGTGGATACAGGATCCACTAATCATAACTGCAATGTAACGCCCAAGAAAATAATTAAGTTTATTATTAATAACCTCATAGTAATCTGAATTAATTAATGGAATAAATTGCACATGAGATGATTTATAATAATAATAATAATAATGACTTTATCATAATTGAAATATAAACAAGATTGGTTAATAATAATGATAATATTTGTATGATAATAATATAATAACAATATCATTTAATAATGATATATTTATGTAATATAAGTTTTAGTGATAAAAAGATTAACTAATAATAATGTTAGTGTGACAATTGATCAATAAATAGGTTAATGGTATTAGAATAATATAGTGTAATAAATAATTCATGGTAATGGTAGAAGGTAGTTAGAATAAGTAAAAGTAGTGTGGGGGATTATAGAGGACAATAATGATAGATTTAATATGAGGTGGGGTAATAGAGAAATTTATAAAAGGTGGGTCTTTTAAATGAAAGGGAATCTCACCCCTTGCCACGTGTCATGCTATGGTTGGATGGGAGAAGATAACATCTCCTCCCTTCTCCCAATTGCACGTGCAGCCCCCTTTCCCCATTCTTTCTTTCCTTTCTTTCTCTTCCCCCTATTACTTCTCTTCTCTTCTCACCAAAACACACACACGCACTGTGAGAGGGAGAGAGCTCCAAAGATTGAGAGAGAGAGCTGGCCGAAAAGAAAAGAAGAAGAAGAAGAAAAGAGAAAGAAGAAGAAGGTGATGAAACCCAAGGGGATTCCAGCCATAGGGTTAGTGAGGTGTGTTGCGGTTGAATCAAGAGTTCACCGAAGGGTACTCAAATGAACAAGGTAAGTATTTTACATACTGGGCAAAAAGGATACTATTTTTAAAGTATAAAAGATGTTTTGGATGAATGATTGATTTATGGTGTTTTGTTATACTATGACCATTTAATGATGTTTCATGAGATGCTTTGGATGAATGGATGATGCAATGTTTCTATGAGCTTTTGTGGGTTTGCAAGATAATGTGATGATTATGTTATTATGAGCATTTTGATGGTTCGCATGGTTTATGACATGATTTTATGATTTTTATGATATGAGTTATGATAATATATGAGTTCAAGGTTTTGTTAACATAAGCATGAACATGGCATGAGCAATGAAATGAAATGGGGTGAACCGATAGTGATGACAAGTCTCCTACCATAGAACTGGCCCACGCATAACGGAAATGGGGTTCAACTTCGGTGGCGATTGAGTATGGTCTCACTACTGTAGAGTTGGCCTATGCATAGCTTATGATTGTATAATGATGATGATATGAGGAGATGATGTTATATGTATATGTATGGATGGTATGAGGAGATGATGATGATATGAGAAGATGATGTTATATATATAATGATGATGATATGAATGAATGTTATGGTGATGATGATGATTTATGATGCCTTCATATGATGATTTTTATGCTAGACGTATCAGTATGCATATGTGACTGGTATGGGACAGACACATATGTATACCATTATGGCTAGATGATGCATGATGACTTTCTTTATGTTTTATTGTTAAGCTATATAACATGTAAGTGTGAATAAAGTTAGATAGTTTATTTTGGATAAAACTTGTGAGTTCTATACTGCTGAGCGTCTTTATTTTTATGGAGATGGCGGGCTCATAATTCCTCCTGTATCATGGGTGGTGCTGATTCCCGTGGTGTAGACGAGGTTGTTAATTGTTGTGCAAATTATAATTACTCGCAAGTGCACGAGTCATGTGTAGTACAAATTATGCAAGTGCGAGGTCGATCCCACAAGGAATTGTGTTCTTGAAAGCAATTTTAAATCTAAATTAATTGAACCCTAACTTAGTTCCAAATTTTGAAAGATTATTGTTTGAATGACAAATCAAAAGCATAAGCAATTTAATTTGAATGTAATCTAATGACGAAACACTAAGGTTTCAGAATCCACACTCACAAATTCATAGCAACATAATTCCATGATCTATAATATTTCCCAAAGTTCTTACATATAAAACTTAGATTTGTTTTACTATTGCATCAAAGGATTAATCAAAACATCCCGTGTATCCATATAGAACCCAAGTCACAAAAGAAATCCAATAAATAATTAATCATTAACTGTATCCGTAAATCACAAGAAAATATACAATTTTTATCAAAATATCAATTGTATCTAGAGTATAAATCACAAGGGAAATCCAATTTTTAACAAAGAAAACCAAGCAATCAATTGTGTTAAATAATCTAAAATCATCAAGTGTATCCTTGAATCACAAAAGATATCAAAGAATTATTCAATCTAATTGAGTTAAAGTAAAACAATAGGGCAATTAAATCATTAAATTGGGAAACATTACATACATGGAATGGTGTGCTAATCATAAGTGAGGCTTCATCTTCAACCTTAGTTGAAGGTTTAGCCTCTCTTGTTATTGAAAGACAAAACAAAATTAATTGAATTCATAATAGAAAATTGAGTACTTACAAATATGGAATCACAAAGTTGAGATCAAAAAGCTAGGAAACCCTAAAACTCTTTTCTTTCTCCTCTGAAATCTCGAAATCCGCATCCTCCTTAAACTAAACTGATAATTATCTATGTATAGATCTAACATCAGGGTTTTACAAGTTGAAATTGGATAAAACTATTGCCAGATCGGACAAGTGCCCTCGATCGCACACTTAGTGCGCTCGAGCGCACTCGAGCATCAATTCTCCTATGCGGCGCACACATGCGCGCGCGATGAGCTTTGGATTGTGCGCATATGCGCTTGATTGTAGGGCACGGGGCTCGACCGCAGTGCGCTCAATCATAGCATCCTGCGCTCTATCGCAGGTCCGTTAGCTGCTTCTCCAAAGTGTGCAATTTTCATATAAATCTCGCAGCTTTCCCATAGCATCCTACAAAACACTAAAGACACAAAACTAACCCTGAATATCAGATAATTGCACAGCTAAAGGAATAGCAAAAGTAAATTAAAGGGTCTAAATATGCAATATTTGGCACATATCAAACACCCCCAAACTTAACTTTTGCTAGTCCCTTAGCGAAAAAAAAAAATGAAAGCAGAACAAAACAAAACATAAATCTTCTTTCGCGGGAGAGACGGTTGCATTTAGAATATGCAACAAGCCTTTTAAACCCCTAGGCATCCTTAGAGGATGAGTGAAGTCTCGTGAAGGCTTAACATGAATGATACCCACAAACATTGTAGCACTATGTTGTTAATCAAGAAATGATTTTCACATAAACCACGGTTCTTATTCATGAGCAAACTTAAAAAGACAAACACCGTCATCACAGTCAAAAGAAAATCCAAAATCAATTCACTCATAAATAGATAATTGAGACCTCAGATGTTCTGAAAAGTGCAAAGTGTAATTAGCATATAAACATGAAGCTTTCAGCTTAAACTCAAGACAAATTCCATGAAATTTGTAAGAAACCCTAACAGATGAAACAACCAAGGCAAGATATGCAATTTTTTTTTTTAACAGGCACTGCAATGTCTAACTCCCTTAAGCTTTCTAATTGATCTATGTAACAAGTGTTAGGCCAATGACTCCCAAGCCAAATGGCTTTAGGGCAATAGATGTAGAACATCCCTAAGGGCTTATTAACTCAATTCAAAAAGGCTACAGAGCCAAACTAGTCATACCATCAATCAACTTAAATTTCACACCTTTTGATGCGAACACTCAACGCTTAATGAGGCAAGAGGTCCGGTTACTCAGCGGAAAACTCAAAATGATGATTCTTCTCTTTTTTCCTTTTTCCATTTTTGTTTTAATCTTGCAAGCCAGGGTTATTTATCAATAAGTCATCAAACAAATCCCGAAAGAAACATGCTTAAGCTCAAATATCATACTTCCCAGAAGACATGCTAATGTGCTCATAAAAATTTATCTCAAAACAAATTAAATCTCTTTTACCCAAAAATATGTCAAAGGACTCAGACTCCTAATGACATAATGATGTGTTCAACCCTTTAAGCACGCCAATGAAATGCAAACCACAGTCACAGTTTAACTTATACTTGGCAACAACATAGCACAATTTTTTTTTTCTTTCTATAAAACTACACAAATAAGAACAACAATAAACAGACAAAGTGTTTTTCCATACCCCCAAACTTGAATTACACATTATCCTCAATGTGGGTAGAAATACAACACCAAGAGGTGTAGGGAACTAGAGTGAGCAAAGAGACAACCCCTAAACTTACTCGCGAAAACACCCGTCCTGAAAAACATAAAAATAAACAAAACAAAAACATATGACTAAAAATAAAAGGAAAGAGGGGTGCCTCCCATAAGCGCTAAGTTTATAATCTTCAGCCAAACTTTTCACCCCCGATGATTAAGTAGACGACGTAGGATCTTCCAGGGGCAATTCCTCAATCTCCGGAATCTCCAGTTCCAAGAACGGCTTCAACCGCTGACCATTGAACCTTGAGAGTACTTACATTCTTGGGATCCTCGATCTCGATGGCTCCATGAGTAGAAACGGCACGCACTATGAATGGTCTAGTACATCAGGATTTGAGCTTCCCTAGAAATAGATCCAGACGTGAGTTGTAAAGGAGGACTTTATGACGAACTTCAAACGATCTTCTTAAAATGTTTTGGTCATGAGTCTTCTTTATCTGAGCTTTGTACCGCTTGGCACAGTCGTAGGCATTATTCCTCAATTTTTTTTTTTAAATTCATCAAGCTACAGCTTCCTTTGATTGCCAGCCTTGGTGAGATTGAAATTCAGCTGCTTGACAGCCCAATAAGCTTAGTGCTCCAATTCCACAAGAAGGTGGCAAGCCTTGCCATACACGAGTCGGTAGGGAAACATGCCAATTAGAGTCTTGAATGCAGTCCGGTATGCCCAAAAAAGCATCATTGAGTCGAAGAGACCAATCCTTCCTTGTCGGGTTCACCGTCTTCTCTAATTTCCTTTTGATTTCTCTGTTGGATATTTCAACTTGCCCACTTGTCTGAGGATGGTAGGGAGTTGCAACTTTATGAGTGATGCCATATTACTTCATGAGTTGCTCAAAAAATCGGTTGCAGAATTGCTTCCCTCCATCACTGATGATGGCACGTGGTGTCCCGAACCGTTCAAACACATTTTCCTTCAGAAATTGCAACACGACTCTATGATCATTAGTCTTGCATGCAATGGCCTCCACCCACTTGGAAACGTAATCCACCACCACAAGGATGAAGAGCTACCCATAAGAATTAGGAAAGGGCCCCCATGAAATCAATGCCCCAAACATCAAACAGCTCCACAATAAGGATCGGGTTCAGCGGCATCATATTCCTTCTTCCAATGCTCCCAAACTTCTGGCATCTATCACAGGCTGAACAGTAGGCATGGACATCACGAAAAATTAGGGCCAATAAAATCCACTTTGAAGAATCTTCGCTGCGGTCTTTTTAGAATTGAAGTGGCGTCCAGGTGCATGATCATGGCAACAAGAGAAGACATTTTGCTGGTCAGTTTCAGGAATGCATCTCCTTATAATATGATCTGGGCATTATTTGAACAGGTAAGGATCATCCCAAAAGAAGTACTTTGCCCCAGCCAAGAATTTTGATTTGTCTTGCCTAGTCCAATGTTATGGCATCTGGGCAGTGACGAGGTAGTTCACAATGTTTGCGAAGCACGGTGTAGGAGTCTGAGAGATATGCATAAGTTGTTCATCAAGGAACGTCTCAGCAATAGGCACAACATCTTCATTGAAGTCCACAACCAGCCTAGATAAGTGGTCAGCTATCACATTCTCGATACCTTTCTTGTCTCGAATTTCAATATCAAACTCTTGCAGCAACAAAATCCACCGGATGAGATGAGATTTAGCATATTTCTTTGACAAGAGGTACTTCAGAGCAGCATGATCCAAGTAGACTAAGACTTTAGACCCTAGCAAGTAGGATCTAAACTTATCCAGAGCAAACACTACAGCCAACGACTCCTTTTCAGTGGTGGAGTAATTGAGTTGTGCATCATTCATAGTCTTGCTCTTGCTTGCATAGTATATGACATGCAGAAGCGTCTCCACTCTTTGCCCCAAAACGGCTCCCACGGCATAGTCAAAAGCATCAGATATTATCTCAAACGACACTCCCCAATTAGGTGGCTGAATGATTGGTGTAGAAGTTAAGGTCTTCTTTAGAATCTCAAAGGTTGTCTGGCACTTGTCATTAAAACCAAAAGGAACATCTTTTGCCAGAAAGTTACATAAGGGTCTTGGTATCTTGCTGAAGTCCTTGATGAATCTTCAGTAGAACCCAGCATGTCCTAGAAATGACTGAATCTCTTTTACTATCCACAGGGGCAAAAGGTTGGAAATCAGATTGACCTTGGCCTTGTCAATCTCAATACCTTTGTTGGAAATACTATGCCCCAAAACAATCCCTTGTGTTACTATGAAGTGGCATTATTCCCAATTCAAAACCAAATTCTTCTCCTTACACCGTTCCAACACCAAGGTGAGATGATGCAGACACTCCTCAAATGACGAACCAAAGACTGAGAAATCATCCTTGAAGATCTCTAGGTGACTTTCAACCATATCTGAAAAGATGTTGATCATGCACCGCTCAAAAGTTGCATTACACAATCCAAACGACATACAACGATAGGCAAACGTACCAAAAGGACAAGTGAAAGTAGTATTCTCTTGGTCTTCGGGGTCCAGCGGAATTTGGTTGTAGTAGCCATCAAGGAAATAGTAGTAATCATGGCCAGCCAATATCTCCAACATCTGATCGATGAAAGGAAGAGGAATGTGGTCTTTTCTTGTCATGGCATTAAGTTTCCTGCAGTCAATGCACACTCTCTATCCCGATTGAACACGAGTTGGGACCAACTCATTATCCTTGTTCTTGATCACCGTAATCCCTGCCTTCTTCAGCACCATATGAATGGGACTTACCCATTTTTTGTCAGAGATCGGGTATATGATTCCCGCATCCAGAAGTTTAATTACCTCAGCTCAAACTACCTCTTGCATGGCTGGATTCAATCGTCTCTGTGGCTCGCGAGAGGTTTTAGCATTTTCTTCCAAGTGAATCTTATGCATTACTACTGCAGGGATGATTCCTTTTATGTCTTCAATTGACCACCCGATTGCTTCTTTATGCTTTCTCAAGACTTCTAGCAACTTCTGTTCTTGATCATTATCCAGGTCAGCAGCAATGATCACTGGCAGAGATTCCACAGGATCCAGATACTTGTACTTCGGGGTCTCTGGTAGAGGCTTCAACTCTCGCTTGACAAGCTCAGCTACTAATGAAGATGGATCAGAGGATGATGTCTAAGTGATTTCTTCAGTCTCAGTCTGTATCTCAGGAGTTGAGTCCAACAAGGCGTCAACTTGTTCCAATAGTGTATCCAAGTCCAAGTCACCTCCCAGTGCAATCAGGCATTCTCCTAAGGAGTCTTTAACATTCGGTTCATAACAATCTTCTCCACTATCTCCTTAATCAAGCATGTGCTTCTAACCTCTTCATACTCAAATGGCTGCCTGCTGATATCAAAGATGTTCAGCTCTACTGTCATGTTCCCAAAAAATGTCTTAATGACTCCAGTTCTACAATTGATTAAGGCATTAGTTGTAGCTAAAAAGGGACGCCCTAATATGATTGGAACTTGAATCTCCGCATTTACCACCGGTTCTGTATCTAAGACGATGAAGTCCACAGGGTAGTAGAATTTATCAACTTTAATTAGAAGGTTTTCAATGATTCCCTTTGGGACCTTCACAGATCTGTCAGCCAACTGAAGTGTAATTGAAGTGGATTTCAGCTCTCCCAATCCTAGCTAAACATATACTGAATATGGCAGGAGATTTATACTAGCCCCCAAATCCAATAGAGCTTTTTCAACTTTGCTGTCTCCAATCTTGCACGCTATGGTAGGACATCCAAGGTCCTTATACTTGACAGGCATCTTGTATTGCAAAATAGAGCTGACTTGCTCAGTCAGGAAAGCTTTCTTGGGGACATTCATCTTCATCTTAATGGTGACCAAATCCTTAAGAAATTTGGCATAAGAAGGCACTTGCTGGATGGCATCTAAGAATGGAATGTTGATTTGCACTTGCTTGAACACTTCCAAAATGTCATCGAACTTCGATCCTTTCTTTGGCACCATCAGTGTCTCTCGATACGGAGCTTTGGGAACATACTTTCTAGGATGATCCTCAGCACTTGGAAAGGCAGTGTTTGATCCAGCATCTCCTGCAGGCTTGTCCTGGCTTTCCTTCTCTTTTGCAGCCTTAGTGGCCTCTTCAGGCATGACCACTTGATTATCTACTTGTTTTCCTGACCTCAAAGTGGTGATGGCTTGGACATGCTCCTGACCATGAGTAAAGGCGGAGGAACTCCCAATAACAAATTGCCCGTTTGGGTTAGGCACAGGTTGACTTGGGAACTTTCCTCTTTCTCTTTCCCCCACTTGATTGGCTAGCTAGCCAACTTATCCTTCTACCTTGATCATGGCCTGCTTAAGTTCTTGTATGTCTCTGCTATTGCCCTTGGAGGAGTTCTTCAGCTCTTGTATAGCTTGGGAGTTGGAATTCTTGAGCTCTCGTATAGCTTGATTATTGCTCAAGTTAGTATTCTTCAACTCTTGCTTCATCTCATGCATGTTCTTATCAGTTGATTGCATGAATGCTTTCATCATGTCTTCCAATGATGGCTGTGGTGCAGGTTGTGGCACTTGATTAGATGGTCGAAACTGATTCTGAGCTTATGAGGTACCTCCCTGGTCAAGTGGTTGATTCTGCTTCCAAGAGAAATTGGGGTGATTCCACCACTCTAGATTGTAAGTCTCAGAAAATGGTCCATTTGTGGGTTTTCTGTACTCATTGAAAGCATTGACTTGCTCAGCCGTGTACTTTGTTGACAGAGTTGGGCAGTTTTGAGTGAAGTGCATTGGACTGGCATATAACAAGCGTACGTCAGCTTGGTATGTATCTACTGCATTCACTGGTTTGTTTAGGACCATAGTATCAAACTGACGCCTGAGAACCTTGAATTCCTCCCTTTTGTCAGCATCGTTCTTCACCTCATAGACGCCTCCTGTCTTGGGAGCGGGAGGTTGTCGATCCCAACTATTTTGAAAATCCCATTGTTATGCTCGTTCAGACATTTCATCCAAAGTTTTATAAGCTTCATCCCCCGTAAGACTTAAGAATTCTCTACCATTCATAGTCTCAAGCAAGTTTCACTCACTTGGCGTCAATCCCCTGTAGAAAAATTGAACAATCATCTCATTCTCAAACCCATGGGGTGGGCATTTCATAGTAAGCTCTTTAAACTTCTCCTAGCTATATGTGAATCTCTCCCCCTCTTTCTGTCTAAAATTGATAATCTATAGACTTAGATTATTGATTTTGGAAATTGGGAAGAATTTGTGGTAAAACTTGCTCTGCAGCATTTCCCAAGAGGTGATAGATCTAGGTCTGTTGTTGAGTAGCCAAGGTTTCGCCTTATTATGTAGGGAAAGAGGAAATAGCCGAAGGCGTAGCGATTCTGCCTGGACATTTTGCGTATTAACAAACTTACACACTTCCAAGAAGGACCTCACATGAACGTATGGATCTTCGTTCTCTAACCCTCTAAATGCCGGAAGGGAATTGATCACACTCAGCTTCAACTCGAAGCGAGTGGCATTAGTAGCTAGCAGCACTATTCATGACAGTATGTTGGTAGTAGTGGGTACCAACAGCTCCCTAAGGGATCTGGGTTGATTTCATTCTCCCATCTTAACAGACTTTTCCGAATCAGACTCGAAACTTTAAGAATTGGTGGGTGAGTTTGGTGGCTGTCTTAGATTTTCTCTCGCCATTCTTTCAATCTCGGGATCAATAGTACTTAACTCCAGATGTAAAGATCTATGACCGAACATGCAAATAGGATTTAAAAAACTAGCAAACTAAAAAAAAAAAAAAACTAAGAGCTGAACTGAATTAAACTAAATTAAATTATACTAAATGAACTAAACACATTTGCAAACAGAAACTAAAAACTCACGAAAAAGGACCAAAAAAATTGGCTAAAATCTACAGAACTGCTGCAGTTGCTACCTTTGCTGTGAGTGCGCTCGATCGTGCTGATGTGCACTCGATCGCACTTGAATGAAGTTGCGGCAGATAATGAGCACAGGTGTGCTTGAGCTTGCTGTCTAGGCCGCCAGTGCACTTGATCGTAGCTTGGCTGCGATCGATCGCACTGGCAGGAGCATGCGGAAGGTGGTTGCCGCAGAACTGTAAAACAAACAAGAAAAATCTTTTTTATTTTATTTTATTAGTAATAGGAATAAAACAAAATAAATTGCAGAAAAATAAAATCCTAATTATAAATTGGTTTAAAAAATTTAGAAATAAATTAGTTTAAAAAATTAAACAATTCCCCAGCAAAGGCCCCAAAAACTTGTTGTGCAAATTATAATTACTCGCAAGTGCACGAGTCGTGTGTAGTACAGATTATGCAAGTGCGAGGTCGATCCCATATGGAATTGTGTTCTTGAAAGGAATTTTAAATCTAAATTAATTGAACCCTAACCTAGTTCCAAATTTTGAAAGATTATTGTTTGAATGAAAAATCAAAAGCATAAGCAATTTAATCTGAATGTAATCTAATGACGAAACACAAATTCATAGCAACATAACTCCACGATCTATAATATTTCCCAAAGTTCTCACATATAAAACTTAGATTGGTTTTACTATTGCATCAAAGAATTAATCAAAACATCTCGTGTATCCATACATAACCTAAATCATAAAAGAAATCCAATAAATAATTAAATCATTAATTGTATCCATAAATCACAAGAAAATATCCAATTTTTATCAAAATATCAATTGTATCCGGAGTATAAATCACAAGGGAAATCCAATTTTTAACAAAGGAAACCAAGCAATCAATTGTATTGAATAACCTTAAATCATCAAGTGTATCATTGAATCAAAAAAGATATCCAAGAATTATTCAATCCAATTGAGTTAAAGTAAAACAATAGGGCAATTAAATCATTAAATTGAGAAAAATTATATACATGGAATGATGTGCTAATCATAAGTGAGGTTTCATCTTCTCCTTAGTTGAAGGTTTAGCCTCTCATGTTATTGAAAGAGACAACAAAATTAATTGAATTCATAATGGAAAATTGAGTACTTACAAATATGGAATCACAAAGTTGAGATCCAAAAGCTAGGAAACCCTAAAACTCTCTTCTTTCTCCTCTAAAATCTCAAAATTCGCAGCCTCCCTAAACTAAACTAATAATTATCTATTTATAGACCTAAAACTAGGGTTTTACAAGTTGAAATCGGATAAAACTATTGCCAGATCGGACAGGTGCGCTCGATCGCACACTTAGTGAGCTCAAGCGCACTCGAGCATCAATTCTACTATGCGGTGCACACATGCACGCATAATGAGATTTGGATTGTGCGCGTATGCGCTTGATCGTAGGGCGCGGGGCTCGATCATTGTGCACTCGATTGTAGCATCTTGCGCTCGATCGCAAGTCCGTTGGCTGCTTCTCCAAAGTGTGCAATTTTCATATAAATCCCGCAGCTTTCCCATAGCAACCTACAAAATACTAAAGACACAAACAAAACTAACCCAGAATATCAGATTATAACACAGCTAAAGGAATAACGAAAGTAAATTAAAGGGTCCAAATATGCAATATTTGGCACATATCATTAATGTTGATGCAGGTACAGAGAAGGTAGGTGAGGATTCTGTTGCCATGTATTTGGGGCACAATGTCTAGGGCCTAGATGCGTCGGAGGTTTATTTTGTTGGACTAGATGTTAGTTCTCTTCGGTAGAGCATTTATGTATATGCTTAGATGTTGGTATTTTGCTTATGGCTCATGTCACATTTGACACTTTTGTATAGCCATAATTTTGTATGTAAGCTTTATTCACATAGATGTATTTGTTAATACTAATGTGCTATGTTATGTCTAATGTAATTTATATTCCACTGCAAAGATATAAACTTTGATTAATCATGGATAATGCATATAGCTTTGTGAGGCATATAGCACGGGTTCATGGCATATTGCGGTATTACCATGCCACTGTGACCATCCGCTTTGTTGTGGGATATTGGCGTTTAAAAAGAAAAATTTTTAGTCACTCCTTGCATAATTCTTTCAATTAGTTAGGGCTAAATGTGGTGATGAACACACATTAGCAAAACTGGTGAATGAGTTGATCGCAGCGGAAAGCATCCTAAAGTCCATAGGCACTATTAATATTGCTCATACTTCTACTTCTAAGCCGAAAGGCTGCAGGAAGAAGAAAAATCCTACCGAAGCATGTTGGCAAGGTTAAATGCCAAGTGAGTAAATTGGAAAGAATAAAAGGTTGAATCAAGTGGAAAGTACTCCCACTGTGGTGATAGAGAGCATTGGAAAAGAAACTGCACCAAGTTTCTAGCCTGCAATAATGAAGGTAATCTTCCTACTTAGTTGAAACATGTTTAGTGGAGAATCCCACAGATTCCTGGTGTGTGGATTTAGGATCCACTAATCTTAACTGCAATCCAGTGTAGGGGTTCTAGGTAACCAGAAACTAAGAGGAGAGATGTACCTAGGCACTAGGAGTTGGACAAGGGTTCCGGTCCACTCCAATAGAGTTGTTGAACTTTATAAAAAAAGAGTTCATTAGATTGTCTTAGAGATGGTTGGTTAATAATGACTCTTGATTTATAATTTGTTAACGATTCTATTTTAGAATCTATTCATAATACATTACTATTAAAAGAAATATTCCTTCAACTAATAAAGCATACTTTTGTTTGGAATTGAATTACTCATGATATGAGTAATTCATCATGAGGATGATGATTATTCAAGGTATACTTCCTCAGGATGTCAAAGACCATTAGTCAGAAGCAGGGATTGTATCCTAGTTGATAGCATCGGGTACTCCACAGCAGAAAGGTATGTCAACAGAAGGAATTGAATACTCTTAAAATGGTAAGAGCTATGATGAGGTAAACTACTTTGCCTATGTCATTTTGGGATATAAAAATATACTTGCTTAAATTGGATCCAGTTAATTATACTCCATGATACCCGCTGGATTAGAACCTACTAATAATACATTACCAATAATATATATATATATATTCCTTCAACTAATAAAGCATACTTTTGGCGTCTACATCTTGGACACAATAACTCAAAGAGTATTTAAAGACTGGTTAATGATGGGCTTTCGAGTCCATGAAATTATCCTGTGACGTCCCACATTTCCTGGGCATGAAAAAGATGATGTGTTTATATGGAATATACTCTCTCTAAATGGTATAAGGCCTTTTGGGGGTAAACCCAATAATAAAACCTTGCGGGCTTGGCCCAAAGTGGACAATATCATACCACTTGGAGTAGAGGTGTTACATATGGTATCAAAGCCATAGCCCAGCCTGAGATGGGGGAGCGTGCACAAGCCCACGAGGGTCGCCAGCGAGGACGCTGGGTCATAAGAGTGGGTGATTGTGACATTCCACATTGCCTATGCATGGAAAAGATGATATGTTTATATGAAATATACTCTCTCTAAATGGTATGAGGCCTTTTGGGGGTAAACCCAATAATAAAACCGTACGGGCTTGGCCCAAAGCGGACAATATCATACCACTTGGAGCAAGGGTGTTGCATATCCAATCTATGAATAAAGTGCTGAGTATGCAAGGCTTGGCCCAAAGCATATTGATGTATGTGGTCCCATGAGTATCCTAGTTAGAAGAAGATATGAGTAATTCATCATGAGGATGATGATTATTCAAGGTATACTTCCTTGGGATGTCAAAGACCATTAGTTAGAAGCAGGGATTGTATCCCAGTTGATAGCACCAGGTACTCTCCAACAGAAAGGTGTGTCAACAGAAGGAATTGAATACTCTTAAAATGGTAAGAGCTATGATGAGGTAAACTACTTTGCCTATGTCATTGGGATATAAACAAACAATATACTTGCTTAAATTGGATCCTTTAATTCTACTCCAAGATACCCGCTGGATTGTGGTTGGGGTGAATCCCAACATAAGATGTATCCACATTTTGGGTTGAATGGAAAGATAAATAAGATGTGAAAGTTTACTAGGATTATTTTCTACCTCTAGCAACCAAATATTTCAAAATAAGAGACTAAGCCATTTCATCAAACACAAAAGATGCACAGTGGAAACAAATAGAACAACACAACCACAACACAAGATTTGTTTACGAAGTGGAAAACCCTTAAGCACCTCAAGGTAAAAACCATTGCGGGGCAGCCAAACCCAAGAAATCACTAAATGAAGATTCACAATTACAGAATAGATGATACTCACTCACTTGAGGACCTCTAAACTTAGTAAGAACAACAAGCTTCCTAGCATGTCTCCATCATGACCATCTTCAAGTAGTGACTTTCCTTACCGACCCTTCAGTAGACTTCCTTCACAAAGCATCCAAAGTAGAATTCTTTAAGTAGAAGAGCAAACAAGGCAACACGCCAATCAAGAGAAAATAGCAGCTCCAAGCTATACCACACCCCTTCTTGAATAAAACAACACCACCGAGACACAGCACTTGTGGAGAAATATTGATACTTCACTGAAAAGAGCTCACACAAAATATTTCCAAAGTATGAAGAATGAACAGTGACATAAATCCTTTTATAGTGAAACATTTCCGTCGTCACGTCTTAAAGGGACACTTTCTCGTTATGATGTGAAGGCCAAATTTGTAGATCATAAACAACCCATATCTTAATGAGAAAGAAGTCCCATCCTAACGTGAAGAACAAATGTCTCCTCTCCATCACTTGTCTCATCTTAATCCAGCCTCTGACGAGAAAACAATAGCTTCGGTTATGGTCTAGTTACATGTCTGGTTCTGACGAGGTTCCTGATGAGAAAATAGTAGCTTCAGCTTCATTCCCATCACATCCTCGTTTTGACGCAGCTCCTGACGAGAATACAGTGACTCCAGTTACATGTTCTGTCTTAACGCAGTTTCTGACGAAAAAATAGTAACTCCCCGTTACATGTCTTGTCTTGACGAGGCTTCTAACAAGAAAACAGAGACTTCTTCAACCAACCTCTAGAACCTAAAATCTTGATGTGCAAATATCGACCTAAATTAATAGGCGAATAAATGTATGTTTTAACTCGCAAGTGCACAAGATCAAAACAGTAGTATAAGGTGCAAGTACGAGATCATTCCTACGAGGATTACTAAAATTATGCTTACAATTAATTCCAAAAATAAAACAAGATAAAAGATTGATTTTTGATTTAATAGAGATAAAAGGGTAGGGCTTTGATATCCACAACAAATCATACTCAGATAATATAACAATATTCCAATGTTCCAATCATATCAAGATTAGTTAATGTTTGCCAACCTAAGGGCATGGATGTATACTCCTTAAGCTATAGATCCCCCTAAGCAACAAATTAGGCATGGGTGTATACTCTAAGTCTTTTCTTTCTCAATGGATTTAGCATGGGTGTCTACTAAGTTGTTCTTTAAGAAGACCACGAGCACAAGGCACCCGCGATCAAGCACCCAGCACAACAGGATCGATCGCAGACCTGCAATCGATCGCACACGGGTTGCGATCGAGCGCACTCGTGCGTGATGGGCAAGTCAGCCGCCAGCCTTGATATGGAAAGTGCAATTTCTAGGGTTTTGTAACTTAGTCCGAACTAGGGCTCAAACCCTACGATTTTTAGGGTTTCTAGAGTATTCCTAAGGCCTATAAATAGACCCTTAAACCTCTAGAATAGACACATAATTTCCAAGGGGAAGAATTGGAGGTCTTCAAGTTCAAGTTTCGGGCTTATTCTTTTCCTTTCTTTTTATTTTATGAAGATGTTTAACATCAAACTTATGTGTAACTAATTTATTTAGTAGGGCTAGATTGAAGCCCTAGTTATGTTTAGTTAATATTCAATATTGGCCCCTTTGTGATGATCATGTTATGATATTTAACTTGATTAATTCCTGCTTTCATGAATTCCTTATATATGTGTGCCTGATCAACATATGCATGTGGTATGGACTAGTTAGTTAAATCAATTTGGATGATCGAGTCCTGGGTTTAATAAAAGTAACAAAAGAAATCCACACCGGGTTCTTGGGTTAATCAACATGGGGAACTGGGAGTAGACACCCATACCTTAGGCCTCATGTGTTTGTCAATTTTCACAAATTCATGCTTTCTTAAAGAACAACTTAGGAGACACCCATGCTAAATCCTTTACGAAAGAAAAGAATTAGAGTAGACACCCATGCCTAATTCGTTGCTTAGGGAAATCAATAGCTTAAGGACTAGACACCCATACCCTTAAGTTGACAAACATTAAGTACACATGACATGATCAAAGCATTGGCATATTGTTCTATTATCTAAATATAATTAGTGGTGGATATCAAAGCCCTACCTTTTTATCATTATCAAATCAAAATTCAATCTTTGTTTTGTTTTACTTTTGGAATTTATTTTAAGAAAAATGTAGCAATCCTTGTGGGAATGACCTCGTACTTGCATCATATACTGCTATGTTGACCTCGTGCACTTGCGGGTAAAACATACAATTATTTGCCTATTAATTTAGGTAGATATTTGTAACAACAAGTTTTTGGCGCCGTTGCCAGGATTGTTTGATTTTGTTTAGAATTTTTTTTTTCTATTAATTTATTTTTGTTTTAAATTTTTCTGTTTTTATAGTCTTTTTCGCAGTTCCTGTTCTGCCTCTGGAGATGCGCTCGAGTGCCCAACCAGGGCGATCAAGCGCACCTCACGGTGCAATCAATCGCACATCCAGAGAGCAGCACAGTTACTGCACTAATTATAGATCTGGTTTTTTTTTTTTTTCTTTTATTTCATGCAGGGTCAGTTGAGTCTGCATCTTCGTAAGTTTTATTTTTAGTTTTGTTTTTAGCAATCCTTGTGGAAATGACCCCGTACTTGCATCATATACTGCAATGTTGACCTCGTGCACTTGCGGGTAAAACATACAATTATTTGCCTATTAATTTAGGTAGATATTTGTAACAACAAGTTTTTGGCGCCGTTGCCAGGGATTGTTTGATTTTGTTTGGAAGTTTTTTTTGTTAATTTATTTTTGCTTTAAAATTTTTTGTTTTTATAGTCTTTTCCATAGTTCCTGTTTTGCCTCTGAAGGTGCGCTCGAGTGCCCAACCAGGGCAATCGAGTGCACCAGTGCAATCGAGCGCACCTCACTGTGCAACCGATCGCACATCCAGAGAGTAGCACAGTTACTGCAATAATTATAGATCTGATTTTTTTTTTCTTTTATTTCATGCAGGGTCAGTTGAATCTGCATCTTCGTAAGTTTTATTTTTAATTTTGTTTTTATTTTCCCTTTTTATTTGAACCTTTTGTTATTTTTGTTTTCACACGTGTGGGACGGCATTCCGACACCTCGTATACCATGTTCATTTTGCCATGACCCTTATCACCATGTTAGAGAATGTCCTATAATGAGACAAACTTCAAACAAATTTTATGGGCACATGAACACATCGTTCTCTAGACTAGGGAACGACCGCTATTTTGATTCCAATGACCCATCATGGAGCCAACAGTCCAATCTCTCATGGCAAGCTCATGCTCCCAGAATTCATGCTCCACAAGCTCATGGATTGCAACATCACTCATATAAGCAATTCTATGATCATGCATACTCATCTCAATCAGCTCCACAATAGCAATATTAGGCTGAACCACCTCCCCTTGAGTTTTCTGAAGATACATTAGCTCTTATTAGTTCAGCAATTGAGGAGATGAAGAACTCTCATTTGAAATCAGTTGAAAGGACAGAAGCCCATTGTACACAAAGAACAAATTTTCTCAAAAAGGAAGAGTGCCAAAGTCAGTCAGTTACCACTCCTCATGGACACTATATGGAGGAAGAGAGTATTTGCTATCATAAAGAAGAGCCATCTCCACAATTCTATGATCATTCCTATTCCTATCTTAGCCCCAATCTGTAGCAATCCATTTTCAAGATAGAAGCTCATGAAGAGGAGCCATCTCCCATCGTCTGGCCTCAACAATACCAAGAAGAACCACCTCCTCCACAAAGGTCTGCCTTAGAAGAAGTGAGTCCTGCCTTAGAAGAAGCGCATGCCAGCTTAAAAGAAATAATCTCTGCTTATCTTAGCCAAATGGAGGAAAGAAATCGATCATTTGAAAGGAGGGAGTACTCCTGCATGCAATCATTTGAAAGGATGGAGGCTCATCTCAAGTAAATATAAGACATCCTCAAAGAAGAAGAGTGTCAAAGTCAGTTGGTGGCCAATCCTAATGAGCACTACATGGAGGAAGAGTGCACCTACTATCATGACCAAGCTGTCACATTGAGGAGTGAAGAGGTGGCTGAAAATCAAGTGAAAAAGGGGTAGGAGGAGCAAACCGAAGTTCCACAGGAGCCACATCAGGAAAGAGAAGAAAGCACTAAGATTTTTCCACCATTAGCTCTTATTCCTAAAACACCAAGAGGCCAAGAGAGAAGTCTGTTAGAGCTACCACATGAGCAAATTGAGGACATCAAGATAAAGAAGCTCCCTGAGATTTCTTCCTACTTTATTCCAGTTCAAGATTCCCCACCGAATGAGAAACTATTTGAGAAAACTCAAAGTGGTCCTCCTCGATCTATAGACATCTGGAATCACCTTGTAATAGAAAAGGGGGTTAAATGCTAAATACCCCCTGGGGTTTAGTTGCTTTATTTTTTCCCCTCTAGGATTTGATTTTTATCACAGGAGGTCCTTGTGGTTTTGATAATAGACTAAATTAATCCTGTGTCAATTGACTGTTAGTTGACTTAACGAAAATCCACGTGGACCAATCAAATGTTAACACGTGGCACATACTCAAAATCTTTTTATTTTTTTTAAATTAAAAAAAAAATAATGAATTCTTTAAAAAAAAAAAAAAAAAAATTGGGGGTGGCTATTGGCCATTTGGGGGTGGCTCGGCCACCCCCTTTGGCCATGGGGGTAGCCTGGCCACCCCCATCTGGCTGGATGGGGGTGGCCGAGCCACCTCCTTGGCTCCGGTCACCCCCTTGGTGCCAAAGGGGGTGGCCGAAACCACCTCCAATGGTGGTTGGGGTGGTTTCGGCCACCCCCTAGGCCCCATGGGGGTGGCCGAGCCACCCCCAGTACCCACTGGGGGTGGTTTCAGCCACCCCCTAGGGCACCAAGGGAGCCACCCCCTTGGAGCCAAGGGGGTGGCCGAGCCACCCCCATCCGGCCAGATGGGGGTGGCCAGGCCACCCCTATGGCCAAAGGGGGTGGCCGAGCCACTCCCAAATGACCAAGAGCCATCCCCAATTTTTTTTGTTTTTTTTTTAAATATATATATTTTTTATTTAAAAAAAAAAATTAAGTGCCACATGTCAACATTTGATTGATCCACATGGATTTTCGTTAAATCAACTAACGGTCAACTGACAAAAGGACTAATTTGGTCTATTATCAAAACCACAGGGATCTCCTGTGATAAAAATCAAACCGTAGGAAAAAAAAAATAAAGCAATGAAACCCCAAGGGGGTATTTAGTATTTAACCCTAGAAAATATTCATTCCCTTCGGTGTAAGAGAAGAAAAGACTGGTGCTTCAAGTTTAAAGTGCCATAGTCTGGCTGAAGACGTTAAACTTAGCGCTCATGGGAGACACCCCACAATATATCCTTTTTATTTTGTTTGTTTGTTTTATTTTTATTTTTTTTATTTTTTTTGTTTTCCTTTGTTACTTTAGTGTTTTCTTATTTTGCAGGGGCAAGTGTGCTTCGATTCAAGTTTGGCGGTGTGCTATGAGGCATGCTTTCCAAGACACTTGTAACATCCCCAGCCCGTTAAGGCTGAGTTTGCCACTTTTCTTCTTTTACAACAAAAGTTCTTGCAAAGATCTATAAGGTCTATCAGAGTACTTGATTTTAAAGGATACAAAAAAATGTATAAAACATTATTCAAGAGATTTTATTACAAGCGAAATTAGAAAACATTAAACTTTAGTTGCGGAATATCATATTATTATAATAACTTATATGAAAAGACTTTGAAAATTAATAATTATTCCCACCCCATTCCGGCCTCCTATTCCAGCATCCTTTCTACCTGAAAACAAGAAATAAAACTGAATGAGCCCAAAGGGGGCCCAGCAAGTAAAATCCATAACCATAAATAGTTTTACTCCTTGTTCTCAGTTTTGAAAATCGTTTTCACAAATAAATATACATCCAGCCATAATAATATATGTACGTACGGTTGCATCTCCCGTAACATATACATACTATTACATCTAGTAATAAATCATCGTTGTAAATCATCTTTATAAATCATCATCATAATGCATCATTATAAATAATCTTTGTAAATCATCTTAGCATATCTTCGTTGAAAATATAGTATCATTTTCTCATAATAAGGCCCATGTACACTATTACCCCTGTGCACGAGGGTTGCGGGTCCTTGTGACCATGGCACTGAACTGTGGCCTCAGCCATGCCCGACCGTCAATTAACTCTTTTTCTTGGTGCACTCAACGGTCTGTTGATGGAATACCACCTTCTGGCATAGCCTCCTTCAGTGGTTTCGCCTCCATCCGAGTATCGGTACCGAACTCTCATCTTTACTTATCTTGGGGCCAAAAATACTCTCCACCATACATGTGCCCTCATTTCATAAACATTTATCTCATCTCTTGTACTTTTCTTTGTACTTCTTTTGATGCATCTTAGGGCAACATGTAGGAGGGTTTATCATCTTTTTTTTTCTTTCTTATAATCATCATCATTTCTCAACTTTCTTTTCTCAAAATGGAAACCTTTTCAAATATAAACTTGTTGTACTTAGAAAGCGTTTAAATAAATAGAAACTTTCTAGATAATTCTTTTAGAAATCCTTCATGCATGCAACATAACTTCATAATACATAAATAAAATAATCATTTACAATTTACTAAAGAATGAATAAATAGCATGACATGAAGTAATTTTAGAAGGGGTAGTGAATTTACTTACCTCTAGACTGAAGCTAAAAGTGGTATGAAGGAATCTAGTTGCTCCAATATGACTAACACCACTAGTATATCTTTTGAAACTAATTTCTAAAGTCCGCTATCTCTTGTGTTCTTTCTTTCTTGTAGCGCTTGGTCTCGCCCTTTCTCTCTCTGTTCTGAGTAAACACTCTTAGAAAGAAGAAAGACCGAGTAAAAAGCGGAAGAAGGAAGAATATATGCAAGAGATGGGAGATGAGATGAGTGGTGAAAATTCTGAAGGAGAAGAGCTCTATTTATAGGAGAAAATCAAACACTATTCTACCGTCAATTTACAATTATACCCTCATTTTACTATTTCACCAACCCTATACTATTTCACCAACCCTATACTATTCTACCTTCAATTTACAATTATACCCTCATTCTATCTTCAATTTACAATTATACCCTCATTTTACTATTTCACCAACCCTATACTATTTCACCAACCCTATACTATTCTACCTTCAATTTACAATTATACCCTCATTCTATCTTCAATTTACAATTATACCCTCATTTTACTATTTCACCAACCCTATACTATTTCACCAACCCTATACTATTCTATCTACCCTATACTATTCTACCTATCCTATACTATTCTACCTTCTTATTCTACCATCCTTATACCTACCATTTACTATCCTATTATTTCACCAGTTACCATTCTCTAATTACCACTCTCATAAATTTCCCAAGAATTAAAAATCCTTAGCTACAATGGATATTAAAATAACATCATTATCAAAATAATCTATTTAAATAGCTTTGAAAATTCTGGGGCACTACAACACTATTGTCCATCTTCCCGGTAAATTCTTTCCTTGTTTTAGACACATTGGGGACAATGTGTCATTTAAGTTTGGGGGTATGGGCACACATCTATCTACACACTCTGTCCCAGTTTCATGTTATTTGTTTTGAAAAATAAAAAAATAAATAATAATAAATAAATAAATAAATATTTATGCATGTTCATGTTTACCTTAAAAATTTGGTTAATCTGAAAGAATTGTGGCTTGAATTCATCAGTGAGCTTAAAATTTTGAACACATGATTTGATGAGAGAATTTGTTAGTTGGTTACTTGCTTAGGACAGTTGAGAAATCACATATTTGATCTGATCACACAAGCACATTAGCACATAATTTGTGGGGCATAGCATGAAGACTGATGTGTGTGTTTCTGTATCTTGGGTGAACTGAATGATTTATTAGATGGATACTTTGCCATATATATATTTGTGATGAAAAAAAAAAATCATTGATAAGCTTTTCGCTAAGTAACTGGACCTCTTGCCTCAAAACATTGAGTGTTCATATCAAAAAGTGAAAATATTTGATTTGATTGATGTCATGGTTAGTTTGGTTTTGTAGCCTTTTTTACTCGAGTTAGTAGGTCCATTGGGGTGTTTTACACCTAATGCCCTAAAACCATCTGGTTTGGGAGTTATTGACTTAACACTCGTTACATGGGTCAATTAGAAAGCTTAAGGGAACCAAACATTGCACAACGTGACTAAAAAAAAAAAAAAAGGAAGAAAAAAAGAAATATGCCATTGTTGTTCATTCTAATAAGGATTTCAGTTAATTTTGAGATATGGAGACATTATACATTGGAAATTCTTGAAAGCCTCATAATTTTGTGTTAGTTCACTTTACACCGTTTTCAAACTTGTGATGTTTTAGCATGTCCTTTGTAAGTAATAGAACTTTGAGATTCCAATTCATTGTGAAGATGGAGTTCATCTTTTTAAGCTTATTAATAAACGAAAATCATGATTTTGAGGTGATACTTTAATTTTTGGAATAACATGAACTGTGCATGATGTTTGTGGGTAACATTTCTGAAAAACCCTCACGAGACTCCACCCGTCCTCTAGGAAATTTCGAGAGGTTTAAAAGGCTTGTTGCATACGCTAAATGCCATCGTACATCCCATGAAAGTTGGATTTATCTTTTTGTTTTCAATTTTTCATTTAGTTTTTAGTTTTGTATTGCTAAGGGACTAGTAATATGTAAGTTTGGGGGTGTGTTAAGTGCTAAAATATTCATATTTTTAGGCCTTAACTTTAATCCTTTAGTTTTGGTTAATTTATACCATTTTAGTTCTTTTATGTGTTTTCCTTGTTTTTGTAGGTCCTTGGAAGAAAAGGAAGCAATTTCGGAAGTCTTGAGCATAAAATAGCGATTTTAGGAATTTTAGAGGCTCTGGTAGTCCGATCGATCGTAGGGGAGCTGCGATTGAGCGCACTACAGGCGAAGACCATGAGCACAAGGCACCCGCAATCAAGCGCCCAGCACAATAGGATTGATTGCAGACCTACGATCAATCGCACACGGGATGCGATCGAGCACACCCGTGCGTGATGGGCAAGTCAGCCGCCAGCCTCAATATGGAAAGTGCAATTTCTAGGGTTTTGTAACTTAGTGCAAACTAGGGCTCAAACCCTATAATTTTTAGGGTTTCTAGAGTATTCCTAAGGCCTATAAATAGACCCTTAAACCTCTAGAATAGACACACAATTTCCAAGGAGAAGAATTGGAGCTCTTCAAGTTCAAGTTTTGGGTTTATTCTTTTTCTTTTATGAAGATGTTTAACATCAAACTTATGTGTAACTAATTTATTTAGTAGGGCTAGATTGAAGCCCTAGTTATGTTTAGTTAATATTAAATATTGGCGCCTTTGTGATGATCATGTTATGATATTTAACTTGATTAATTCCTGCATTCATGAATTCCTCATATGTGTGTGCATAATCAACCTATGCATGTGGTATACACTAGTTAGTTAAATAAATTTGGATGACCGAGTCCTGGGTTTAATAAAAGTAACAAAAGAAATCCACACCAGGTTATTGGGTTAATCAACATGGGGAACCGGGAGTAGACACCTATGCCCTAGGCCTCATGTGTTTGTCGATTTCTACAAATTCATGCTTTCTTAAAGAACAACTTAGTAGACACTCATGCTAAATCCATTAAGAAAGAAAAGAATTAGTGTAGACACCCATGCCTAATTTGTTTCTTAGGGAAATCAATAGCTTAAGGACTAGACACCCATACCCTTAAGTTGACAAACATTAAGTATGCATACATAATCAAAGCATTAGCATATTGTTATATTATCTAAATATAATTAGTGGTGGATATCAAAGCCCTACCTTTTATTATTATCAAATCAAAATTCAATCTTTGTTTTGTTTTACTTTTGAAATTTATTTTAAGCAAAATTTAGCAATCCTCGTGGGAATGACCCCGTACTTGCATCATATACTACTATGTTGACCTCATGCGCGGGTAAAACATACAATTATTTGCCTATTAATTTTGGTAGATATTTGTAACAACAGCTCAGTCATTGAAATTGACCTAAATAACTAATCCATACCACATGTATGTTGGCCAAATGCATTCATATGAGGAATTCAATATAGCAGGGAATAATCAAGTTGAGCATCACAATATGATTATCACAAAAGTGCCAATATTGAAATATTAAAGAGACATGATTAGGGCTTCAATCTAGCCCTACTAAAGTATTTAGTTAGACATAAATTTGATGCTAATCATCTTCATACTAAAATAAAAAGGAAAAGAATAAACCCGAAAAACGCTTCCTTGAAGAGCAGTCAATTCTTCTCCCAATGCTTCCTCTAAAATTTTCTTTTTTTCTAGAGGCCTAGAGGTCTATTTATAGGTTTAGAAAAACCCTAAAAATCCTAGAAACTCTAGTAAACTTGTAGGTTTAAGTCTTAGCTCAACTAGGACTTGGAAAACCTAGTTTGGGTTGAAAAATGACTATTTCCGCACGCTGTCATGTAAGCTGGCATGAATGCGCTCAATCCTAGCCCGTGTGCGCTTGAGCACGTGGCTGCGCGCGATCTCATGTCTTCTATGCTCAATCGTAGTTGCGATCAATGCTTCTTCTTGTGCGCGCGAGCGCATGCTGCGCTCGAGCACAGGTGTGCTCGAGCCTAGGTCTTGTGCACTTGATTGCACACTCTAGCCTTTTCCCAAAATTGCCCTTGGACTTGTAGCTTTTCCAGAAATGCTTTCGTTTCTTCCATGACCTACAAAAGCACAGAAAACACAAAAATGAAATGAAATAGCACAAACTAACAAAACTAAGAGATTAATATATATAAATTAAGGGGCTAAAATATAAATATTTTAGGACTTATCAAATCTACTACCCAAAGTTTTAAACACCCAAAGAAAGATAACATTACAAGACAAGTCATTGAATTAGGCCAACCTAGAACCTAACAATCTCCCCCTTTGGCCATCCAATGACAAAACCCTAAACAAGGTTTAAAACTTTATGTTAGGTTTTAGATTGGCCAAATGCAATGATTGTTCATGTAATAGTTATGTGTTTAAAACTTTGAGTGTTTTTGTGTAAAACCTTAAGGGTTGTTTGAAGGGTAGTCTGTGTTGTTTTTAGGGTCTTCAGAGGAGTTCTCTATTTTCTCGTTAGAACCCCCGTCAGACTAGGACGTGTAACGAGACTAATTGAAAAGCTACTGGTTTCCCGTTAGAACCCCCGTCAGGATGAGACATGTGACGGGATTGGTTATTGAAGCCTCTGTTTCTTCTTGTTAAGAATGTTGTCAAGACAGGACATGTAACGAGGAGTTATTGTCGCCACATCAAGAGTCTCGTTAGGATGAGACATGTAATGGGAGTAAGAGTGGACTCCCTGGTTTCTCATCAGGAATGGCAGCAGGACGAGGATGTGATGGGAGCAGATGTTGGACTCTTTGGTTTCTCTTTAGGAACTGTGTCAAGACGAGGATGTGACTGGAGCAAAAGTTGAACTCCATGTTTTCTCGTCAGAACAGGACATGTGACAGGCACAAAATTGAAGCCTCTATTTTATTGTTAGGAACCCCGTCAGGATGGGACACATAACGAGACCAAAGTTGGACTCCCTAGTTTTACGTCAGCTAATGCGTTACGACATGACATGTGACGAAGATGAGACTTTTATTCTTCTTGTCAAAAACGGAAATGCTTTCTTGTTAAGACGTGGAATTCTCAGATTTACGAATCTATTATTTCTGTCATAACGGGAAAGTGTCTCGTTAGGATGTGACAAAGAAAATGGGTCGCCCATAAATAGTCTCTTAGTCACTGGCTCACTCTTCAGACTTTGGGAATTTATTTTGTTGAGCTCTCTCTTCACTAAAGTCTCTTTTCTCCACTATCACTGGGTCCTAGTGGTATTGAAGCTGCCCTTTCTCTTGTTTGGCATCTTAGCCTTTAGTGTGTTGCCTTGTTTACTTACTCATGACAAAGATGGTTACTTTGGAGGTTTGTTGAAGAAAGTCTACCAAAGGGTTGGTAAAGGAGATGTCTTGATTGAAGATGATCACAATGGAGACAAGCTGAGAGGTTTGTCGTTCTTACTAAGTTTATAGGTGCTTAAGGGTGCGGGTGTTGTCTATTATGTAACTGTGAATCTTCTTTTAGTGATTTTCTGGGTTGGGCTGCCCCGGATTAGTTTTTACGTTGAGGTGCTCAAGGGTTTTCCCCTTCGTAAACAAACCTTGTGTTGTTGTTGTGTTTGTTTTCTACTTCTGCTATGCATGTTATATGTTTGATAATATGGCTTAGTTATTCTTTGTTGAATACTTGGTTGCAAGAGGAAGAACACGATCCGTATAAACCTTCAATTGGTATCAGAGCGGGTTGTTGTGAAAAATTCTAACACTCGCAAGTGCGAGGTTGATCCCACTGGAATTGTGTTTTTGAAAGCAAACTTAAGCCTAAATCAATTTAACCCTAACCTAGTTCCAAAATTTGAGAAATTGTTTTGTGAATGAAAAATCAAAAACATAAACTAATTAAAGTGAAAGTAATCTATTAACGAAGCACTAGGGTTTCGGAATCCGCATTCACAAATTCATCGCAACATATTTTTATGATCAATAATATTTCCCAAAGTTTTCACAATATAATCTTAGGTATGTTTTACTTTTGCTTCAAGGAATTAATCAAAATCATCCCATATATCCATTCATTACCCACAAAAGAAATCCAATATCAATCAAATCATCAATTGTATCCGTAAATCACAAAAAGATATCCAATATCAATCAAAACATGAATTGTATCCGGAGAATAAATCACAAGGGATATCCGATTTTTAACAAAGAAAACCAAGGAATAAATTGTATCAAATTACCTCAAATCATCAAATGTATCCTTGAATCACAAAAGATATCCAAGAATCATTCAACACAATTGATTTGAAGTAAAACAATAGGAAAATAAATTCATTAAATTGGAAAATACTACATACATGAAAACAACGTTGCTAATCATAAGTGATGCTTCATCCTCAGCCTTAGTTGAGGGTTTAGCCTCTCATGATATTGAAAGACAAAAAGAAATTAATTGAATTCATGAAAATTGAGTACTTACAAGTTGAAAACCCCAAACTTAAGATCCAAAAGCTAGGAAACCCTAAAACTCTTTTCTTTCTCCTCTGAAATTTCGTAATTCGTAGCCTTCTTTAAAATAATCTAAAGACTTTTCTATTTGTAGGCTTAAAACTAGGGTTTACAAAGGTTTTAGAGTTAAAAACGGAGCCAGTTCAGACAAGTGCGCTTGATCACACACTTGCTGTGCTCGAGCGCACTTAAGCATATGAATTCCTCTTGCCGCGCAGGCGTGCTTGCGCCCTGGGGCTTGACTTGGGAATGGCTGTGCTCGATCGTGATTGTGCTGGGCTCAAGCGTAGAGGGTTGAGCTCAATCCCATGTATGTTGGCAGCGTTTCTCCAAAGAATGCAACTTCCACATAAAACCCACAGTTTTCCCCTAGCAACCTACCAAACACTAAAAACATAGAACTAACCCAACACATCAGATTATAACACAGCTAAAGGATTAACAAACGTAAACTAAAGGGTCCAAATATGCAATATTTGGCACACATCACTGGTTCGCTCGGTTTTTGACTAACTCCTTGAGTGTGTTTGTTGACCTCTTAGATATGGAGCCAAATACTTTATTTCGTTCATTTTCTAATGCCTCTCCCATATTCAATGGGAATGATCATGCTCATTGGAAAGTCCGTATGAAAGCCTACTTGAAAGATCTGAATGGCAACATATGGATTACTATTGAGAAGGGTTTTGATTAGCCAAATGGATTTTGACAAGTGGAGTAAAGAAGATACGACGAAGAGCAACTGGAATAACCGTGGGTTAAGCTGCATCTTCAACTGTGTCTTCAGATGAGTTTCATCAGATTACACTTTGTGAGACTTCGAAGGAAGCTTGGGATATTCTTGAGAAAACCCACGAAGGGTCTAAGGGAGTGAGAAAGGCCAAACGCCAAATGTTGATGTCTCGCTTTGAGACTATAAACATGAAGGAGGAGGAATCTTTTGGTGAGTTCTACACCAAGTTGAGTGAGTTGTGAACTCTATGTGAGGACATGATGAAAAAGTGTCTGAAGTGAGAGTTATTGAAAAAATTCTTCGGTCACTTCCTCTGCATTTTGATCCCAAAATTACTGCTGTCCAGGAAAGCAAGGATGTAGAGCTCCTCGATGTTGATGAATTGGTAGGTTCTCTCATAACCTATGAGAGCAGGAGATTCTCTCCTAAGGTGAAGAACATAGCATTGAAAACCACCAAGGAGAAGGAAGTGGTTTGTGAGGAACCAAGTGAAGAAGAGTCCTTTGATTCTGAACCAATTGCTATGTTAACTAGAAATTTTCAGAAGTATTTGGAAAATGTGAAGCAAACAGGTAAAAAACCAATAGAGCGGCAAGCAAATGGAAAGTCTCGAAAGGATACAATGGATAGATCCGACAGAGATAAGAGAACTTATTTACCTCAGTGCTATGAATGTTAAGGTATTGGTCACATCAGGGCTGATTGTGGTAACCTGAAAAAAGCTAGAGCAAATGCCATGAATGCTTCCATGAGTGATGAATCAGATCCAAGTAACTCTGATGATCAAAAAGGAAAGAAAGTGGCTTGCATAGTATTTCCTGCCACCATTCAAGGCTCAAGTGATTCTGTTTTAGCAAAGATAGATGGCGAGTCTTATGAAGAGAATTCGGATGAAGGTTCAGTGAAAAGCCACAATCATCATGTGTCACACAACACTCTTATTAGAAATTGCACATATGCCAGAAAGAATTGCAATGAGCTCCTAGAGCAATTGACTGCAGCCGAAGAAGAAAACATATCTCTCCAAAACCAGTTGAACTCTGTTTACAAGCTTAAAAAATCTCTGAAAGTTGAAAATAATTCATTAAAGAACAAATTGTTTGATGTTTACAAGGTTTGTGCCAATTTGCAGGAAGAAAATCAGATGTTGATGTACAAAATGGATGGAATGAGGAGTTCGAAAGATATCCAAAAAGAGTGCTTTCCTGATGAATCCCCTTCATCTAAGTTGAATACCATACTAAGCATGCAAAAGTCGTTTGATGACAAGCATGGAATTGGATACAATCAGAATGCCTCCTCTTCAAAAAATGTGGTAGCTTCAAAAAATTTGATTAGTTTTGTTCTATTGTTAATGATAAGGGTAAGGGCAGAGTGACTACTAAACCTTTATTTCTTATAGGAATGGGAAGGTTTAGTGGACAAATTTCTCATATTCCTATGAGGAGGACTCCATTTCAATGAAAAGTTACCACTTGTCATTTTTGTGGCAAAATAGGTCACATCCAACCTTACTACAACCAACTTTCTCATAAAACTCAAATTGAAAAGAACTCCCATGGTTATGAGAATGAGACCCAAAATGACTCCCTTAGCAGAATTATTTCTTTGATGAAAGACATTACCTTTAGGTTGGACAAACTTGAAGGTAATCAAAGTCGTTTCTAGGGTGGGTTGGGTTACATGGCTAGTTCTCCATACATATTCTGTCTCTTTTGTATTCTAGCCCATGTTTTGTGTGTTGCTGATATTTCGTTTCTGTTTGTGTTTTCGTAAAAAAAAAAAATCTATTTGAAATATTTCAACTATTAAGATATCATTCCCTCTCCTTGACCTTTGTTGTTGTTTTTCCCTGTGATGAAGCATGATAGTTCCTTTGTCCAATTTGATACAATGTGAACACAGGTGATCTGAATGCCTTCATTTGAAGTGATTCCTAAGTAAGTCTTTTGGTTGTCAATCTTTCTAATGCATTTCCCATAAAATACAAGTTTCAAAACTAGGATACACTTTTTCTTCAAGTGTCTCACGCCTATCCCATTTGAAATTTTGTTTTTGACCTTTTTGCAAATTGACCCCATATGTCTGAAATTTCTAAACATTCATGGCATCACCTCTCTCAATAACAAGCAAATTGATCAAAGATCATATGTGCTTTTTGTTTAAGTTCAAATGATATCTTGCTTCTTGATCCTTAAAGAAAAAGCCAATATCTTGGCATTGCAATAAAAGATGAAACACCCAAGGGATTATTACAGCTCCTAATAAATGTCTTGGACAATTGAAGAGTAATGGGTGTGTGATTTTTTCACAAGAATTAGGGAAGAAGGGTTTGACTTTTGTCTAAAAGTGATAAACAATTTCCTGCATGACATCTTGAAATGTGAAGTTTGAATTATGTATCATGTTTTTGAAATGATCACTCACTTCACAGTTTATGCCTCGATTGGATTGTCTTCCCAAAACTCTTCTTATGCCTTGAATGGATTGTCTTCCCAAAACTTTTCTTGTGGGAATTAAATCTGTGAATGTGATTGTTGCAACATTTGTGTCCCTGGTATAATTGACTTTTGAACTTCTTGCTTATTTCTTGGGAAAATTGTTTTTGATGGAAATTGTTCTCAAAAGTTTTTTTTAACAGAGGAGTTGGGTATGCTGTCTTAACGGAATGAATTTCGTCTTAACGGGATTGGTGATTTGTCTTCTGTCGTAACTGGAGTAATCCTCGTCATGACAAGAAATGCTACTCTTTCCATCATAACAGGAAAAGTACTACGTTAGAACGGGAGTTCTACCGTCTGATTTTCTTTAGTCTTCTCGTTTTAATGGACGATCCCTCCCGTTCAGATGGAAACTGGATCTATTTTTTTTTCTTTTCAAACTCTTTATTCAGTTTATTCATTTTTGCTCAGGATAATTTTGCACTTCTCGAAAGGATCTTCTTCTTCTTTTCCTTTTTTGGACCATTCTCTTCACCTTCTGCATCTCTTAAAGGTATGTATCACATTGCCCTTATCTTCTTAATTTTGGTCCGATCTGTTGACAAAATACGAACGATCCTCTGACTTTTCTTGAAAATTTGTTTGGAATCTCTTGAGTTAAGTGTCTAATTTTTGTTAAAAGTTAGTTTGTTGGTAGTTATTTTGTCTTGTTGAGGCCTCATGTGTGATAATCTCTCATTTGCTTTGTTCTGTTGATCTCCATTGTTGCTCTCTTATTGGTCATTAATCTTCTGGGTATTCCTTGGGTAAGTTTTATATGGAGATGCCTAGTTCTTGGGGGTATTTTTAAGGATTAGCTTCTGAGTTTCATTTTTTTGAAATATGCCCTGATATCTTTGTGAATTGTGCCTTTAGTTAAAAGAAGATAATGTAGTGACCAAAATAATTAACTAAACTTAGATAGCTTGTTAGAGGGTTAATTTGAACTTTGGGCCATTAGGAATAGCTAGAGGGGCATTTTGGGGATTTGGACTTTCAGACCCGACGTATGCTAGGGTTGCCGGACATACACTCCTATCTGTAGTAGAGGACGTGCGCATGGGGACCACTAGACGTACGTTGACAATAGTACGTTGTACTCTGCAAATAGTACACGGACGTACTCCCCAATAGTACTGGACGTATGCTACTTTTGGATTAACCCCTAGATAATACCTGGACGTACACTACAACCTTTGGACCGCTAGGTAAACAGTACCGGACTTACGCCCCTATAGTATCGGACATCCGCTACTTTTCAGAAGAGTTGGTGGGCATCTCCAGCTTTTCCTCTGTAAATACTAACCCTACCCTCACCCTTTTCTCGTTCAAACTCGCCCCCAGGCTCCCAAAAACCCTTTTATGAGTGTGTTCTTGTCAGATTGTGTGTTTTGTGGAGAAGGAGATGTGTTTTCTTGAAGGTTGCTTCTAGGAGGTAACCCTTTGTGCTTACTTAACTTTTCTTTCTAAGTCATTATACTCTTTTAATGCTTTCTAGAGTAGCTTAGACGTTGGTTTGAAACTTTAGATTGTTATACCATTGATCTTGTTTAGAGTTGGGCTTAGCATTCCATTGTGTTTTCTATTGCATGGAGACCTTATTTGGAGATAGGAGGTCTTGGAAATCCATTTAGATGGGTTTAGAAGCAGTTTGGGAGGATAGGTGGACTTTTGGAACAAACAAGGTTGTACCTGAAACTTTCTGGGCAAACGTACGGCCTTGAGCCTGGATGTACCATCATAAGCATTTCAGGGGAAATGACGTTTTGACCAAGTCATCCGATAGCCTTTGTTTTCATGTTCTAGGTTTGTTTTAGTTGGATTTAGAAATAATGATAGGTCTTTTCTTAGTATTCGAGATTATGGAGCCTCAAGGGCATTTTATGGAGGAACCTTACGACCCAAGTGAGTACAAACTCACATAGATGCTTGTTGTTACTTTTCCTGCATTGCACATTTATTTTATATATATCAAACATGCATATTTTGCAACTCTCATGAAATACATTTTAGAACTACCGGGAACTCTCTTTTGCGAAAACGTATATTGATTAATACGATAACAATAAGGCTTATAAACTATGCATGTAAAAGACTGATAAGATTAATTGCATCTTATGACATGGTACACTGGTACGTGTGGGATAATGGCCATGGGCTTACTATACTGGTTAACTTTATGGTCAAATGTGTGTGTGGGGGGCTTTGGATGCAATGGTTTCATGGCCAAGGCGCAGCCATTGCCTAATGGATGGTCACTATAGGACGTACATCATTAGTAGTGTGAGCCACTCAAGGTCGGACTCGGTCGTGCCACTAATGTAATGCACAGTAGTGTACAATATTCGGGGCACCGGTGTTGTATTACAGGTCCCTTGGGACAGCGCCAACCCTGTTGAGAATGGGTAATATTTCAGGTAAACAACGGTTGAACTATTACTGTTACTCATAATTATAAGCATATATTATATCTATAGCACATCCATGATAAACTGTCACCTCATAATGTTGTATGTGCTTTATAAACAACTAAGTTCACCATTTAATAATGGGTACATCATGTGCATTTATACTCACTAAGTCGTCGGACTTACCCTTGTATTATTTTCATTTTTTTTCTCCATATGTACAACTATGCTGTTATAGATAGTTTAGCAGAAAATGGATACCACGAAGCATCCAGTTATCTTGAAGGATTCGACCCGGGAGATGCTTAAGGACTCATTGCAAGCTTAGGCGGGTACTCATGGTAACTAGTACTTTTGAGTTATGATATAGACTTAGAGCTTTTATGCATGCTTTCATATTAAGGTGTATCATAGATCCCTTATAAAGATGATAACTTGTATAGTGTAATTTCAGCTACTTTGATGTTCCTTGGTAGACGCTCTAGTTGTAATGATTAATTTTTATAGAATCTTTTGTTTCTGTTGTTTAGTATCCTTTGTTTTCAAGAGTAGAGGTCCCTGAGTCTTGTTCCGCGAGGAATAAGGCTGGGAGACGAACTATGGAATTAATTACTAGTTAATTAATTTTTGGGGCGTTACAGTTGGTATCAGAACAGTTGCTCTTTGAACCATAGGAATGGATATGTTAAGTATTAGGTTTAGATTTATCAGTGCTTTTGGCTCCGTGGACTGTAGGAGATGATCTACCAGAGCATAGGATGAATTAAATGTATACAAGGGACACAGAGTTTTGAATCTTGGTATTGAAGTCAGGACTAGGACCGCTTTGATGATGCAACTTCGGATATTAGGAATGATATATATTACATATATTGTTAGTAGAATGAGTAGATATACTTATTATCATGGTATTGAGCATTGAGATGCTATCTCTAAATTGTTGAGATACTCAAACGGTACAAGTAATTTTGGTTTGTCATGTTATGATTATCTTGCTATATTGAAAGATATTGTGATGCTAACTGGATTTTGATTCAGATGAGCAAAGCCTACTAGTGGATATGTGTTTACTCTGGCTAGAGGGGCTATCTCTTGGAAATCCTCAAAAAGACTTGCATAGCAAGGTTTACTATGTAGTCAAAGTTAATTGCCTTGAAGAATGCAGAAACTGAAGATGGATAGCTAAAGAACCTATTGGTTAATTTATTTGCATTTATATGCTAATACAATTCCACCTGTGTTTTCATTGTGATTGACAGGCTGCCATAGCTCGCGCAAAGAGCAAAGCTTTATAGTGAGAAAGTGCACAATATTGTGAGGTAGCTTATTGAAATTGGTATATGTCCATGGACTTTGTGAGGTCATAAACAATTCTGCAGATTCTTTGACCAAGCTACTAGCAAGAAGGCCAGCGAGAGAAACATCGAGGGGGATATGATACTCAAATTATGACACTGTGATTGATACCCAACCTCAGATTGGAGATCCCATGAATAAGATTTAACGGGAAAGGAAGTCACAAGTGAAATGAGGTATGATACTGTCAATTTATATTTATTAACTATCTTGTTGAGAAGATTAATAATGAGTCCATCCATATGCTGTAAGACAATACAAGATGCAAAGTGATTAAGGGTGAGCTTAAAGCTCTTAATGGGTCCATAGTCCCTACTTGTTGGGATGGGGTGTTCCCTGCACACACTCTTGATGGATACCACCTATATGAGTGTGCATGTGCTATCTCCTATGAAATTTGGGTAGGTCTCTAGAGTGCTCATGAAAGCCATTTTATGGTATAACAAAAGATGTAGAGTGAGTGAGGATGAATTTAAAACTCTTAATGGGTCCATAGTCCCTACTTGTTGAGATGGGGTGTTCTCTGCACACATTCCTGATGGACGCCACCTATGTGAGTGTGAAGGTGGTGCCACTTCCTATGAGACTTTGGCAAGTCTCTAGAGCACTCATTAAACCTAGAGGTGCATGGTCTGTATAAGGCGTCAACTCGCTATAGAACCCAATTTTCGTTTATTTGATTTGATTTAATTTTTTGTTTTTGGAGAAAGTTATGTAGACGATAAGTTTATTTAACTTGTAGATTTGGTTAAAAGAGTTTAACTCTACCACGATTCATTAAGTTCCTACTTATTTATCCTAGGTGTGGTTAAAACCTTCAGGTACCACATTGATGAATGCTTTCAATCTCCTCTTATTCCAATGTTTGTAACATGTGAGGGATTATTGTAATATGTGTTACAAACATTCATTTTTCAGTCCTTTGAAACCGTTTTATTATTATTTTTTTTTTTTTGATAAACTGTGTTACTCTTATTTCCAATTAAGCATCAAAAATAGCTTCCTCAAGAACCAGTAGGTTCTGAATACAGAGAGGAGGGTCAACAACCCACATAGCATCCATTACACTTTTAGTTGCCATTCTTGCAAGCTCATGTGCTGGCCGATTGGCCTCCCTTCCACTGTAAGCTATCTTCCAGTGTGACAACTCACGCAGATGATGGTGAAGGTCTTCGAGAAGAGGGTGCCGCCTACTCCAACCTCGCGCCCCCTGCTGAACTGCTTCCACTACCAGCTGTGCATCGCCCACAAACAACGTGCTATCAAAGCCCCAGGTTCGGCAGATTTGGACAGCAGTAATAGCTGCCATTGTCTCCGCATCGATAGCACTAAGATAACCCCGTCGTGTGATACTTCTTGCCATAATCATCTTCCCTTTGTGGTCTCGCAGTAACACTCCCAGTCCAATAAGTCCTCTGTCCGTGTCCAACGAGGCGTCCCAATGTGCAATAATCCACCCATTCGGAGGAGTCATCACCTGAACAGGCCTGGCTGGTGTCCCCGGCACAACTGGCGTCTCGTTGGCTTGTTGGAAATCTAGTAGAGCCCCCCTTGTACGTAGGAGCAGCTCTTTCGGAGAGGCAAAAGAACCTCCATGTATCACCTCATTTCTTCGTAACCATATCCGCCTTGCCAATCCAACGAACAGTCTCATTTCTTCCAAATTACATACTTGGAACATTCTTTCCACAACTTGGACAAATTGAGGACCATTGAGGGAGCTTTTCTGAAATTTACGATCCCCTTCACCCCACACATCCATAGCTGAGGGGCATCTCCATAGAATATGGAAGACCGTCTCAACCTCAAGGCCACATATAGGGCACCTTGGGTCGTCTATGATGTGTCGTTTGTGGAGGTTTTCTCTGGTGGGTAAACCGTTTTATTATTTGATATTATTATCTTCATGAGTTTTTATGAGAAATAAAAATAGCTTTAACTATTTTGGTTTATAACGGTTTGGACATTAATATTGTTTACAAACAATCTTTATTATTAAGTTATGGTTTATTATTAATATTTATTACCGTTGGGTATTAAAACAGTTTTACGGAAAAATAAAATCACTTTAATTTAGTTTTTTTTTTTTTTTTTTTTTTGAGAAACTTTAATTTAGTTTCCTATAGTTTGATCGTTGCTTGAAAAAGGCGGTGTTGACCAAGCTTTTGTCCATTAACAAGCTTTTATGGCATTTATGTTTATTATGACCATTTGGTCATAAGATTGGTTTTATGTTTTGTTTATATAAGGCACAACACTTATGCATATAGATACACATATATTGAGTTCTCCAAAGATATATTTTTTGGATGTATTATATATTATTTTCTCTTGTTAAATTCTTTGGTATTCTATGCTAGAAAGCTATATATTATATTGTTAGCTTTTCTACAAAATAATACTTTGAAGTCCCTCATCCACTTTGACAATTGGGTTGTTCTATTACTCTTTGTTATTGGAAGTGCGTCTTTAACGAAGGTAGACACTATAGTCTAATCCTGAGAGGTTGCATGTCAAAGGATCCGATTGCACTGACTTATTCACTCTGGGAGACATGAACCAACCTTTAAGGACAACGCTCTTGCGTGATTTTATAGTATTGTGAGATATTTTCATACTCTACTTTTCATCTCTTGTACTTTATTTATTTTATTGTTAATTTTCATATTGTAATTATCAATGAGAATTTTGTGCACCGTCCAATATATATATATATAGACTATTTGTGACGTGTGTCTGTGTAGTGTTATGGATTTGATAAAAACCTCCTCTTTTCATTGAACAAACAAGAAGGATTTGACACCTGTTATTGCAACCAATCCAAGTGAAAGACATTGTAGGAACAAATGCAACTTCATTGTTCCACATTTCATTCATGATTCATCTCACAATTCTCAAACCTATTTATTCTTTATGCTAATATACTATTTACCCTCATCACAAGATTTGTTGTTGCCAACCCATTAAAAATTAAAGATTTGTTTATATATCTAAAAACTCATTGTGATATGGTTAAATTTGATTTTGTTTCTTTTTTTTTTTTTTAATAATTTTGATAATAATAAGATTGGCATTTTTTATAAGGTTTTCTTTATACTTTGGGATTTTGCAAATGTCAACAAGTTTTATTAGCCACTTTCGGACTTGATACTTGATGATTTTGTTTATCTAAATAAGATGTAGGATGCAATTTTAAATACTTTGTATTATGTATTTGTCTTTATTTTTATACTAGTGCTTACATATTAACTTTTTTTTTTTGGAGAGAGAGAGAGAGGCATATTAACTTATTGATATATCAATTATGGCATATCTTTATGAAGTCCCATAGATATGCTTTTCTTCTTCTTCCTTTTTTTTTTTTTTTTTTTTGGAGGAAAAAACTCTATCACATTAATTATTCAAAAGCTTGCTCAGCAAGTGCATTACCATGGATACAAGAGGGATAATCTCTCGTCCACAGTTTCTCCTCCCTAATGGAGATAGCAAATTTTGCTAAATTATGGGCAGTTACATTGGCTTGTCTAAAAACATGGTTTACACTCCACCCCGTGAGCTGATGCAGGTTTCTCTTAGCTTCCTCCACGAACATGCAGTAGCTTCCCCTCCAGATACTTTCACGTTGCAGAGCTTGGACCACCTCCATTGCGTCACCTTCAAGAATAATGTTTTGCACTCCCAGCTTCCTACACACCTCCGTTGCATACCACACCGCCATGGCCTCCACCGACGAGGGTTCCATTGTAGCATCTTTATAAGTACAAAAGGAAGCTTGCACAGTCCCCTCATGGTTCCGGAGAATGACACCCACCCCCGTCGTGTTCAGTTCTTTTGAGATGGAGGCGTCCGAATTCACTTTCACCACGTTCTCCAGCGGCTTCACCCATCTGTCTTCCCTGTTTGATGGCCCAGAATGATTCGTACTGTTTTGCCGGCAAGCTGTGGCATTTTCAAAATTCGCAATCTGCTCGTGTGCTTGTTTTAAAACAGCTGCAGGAGCTAAAAAATTTCCACTGTGAACCAAGTTATTCCTTCTGAACCAGATCAGGCGAGCTACCGTGGTGAAGAGTTGGGGAGTGGTATCATCTAGCTTCTCCCATAGCCTTTCAAAAACTTCCCTAAAGGTGGTATCGTCACTTGTACATTTTTGCAATGGTTTCGAACAGTGCCATAGGATGTGCCCCACCAATTCCTCATGTATCTCACAGATTGGGCACAGGGGGTCAGGAGAACAATGCCGCCAGTGCAGATTTGCCTTAGTGGGAAGAATGTTCTGACATGCCTTCCAGAGAAACATCTATAGTGCTTTTGTTCCTTTTACATTCCAAATGGTTCTCCGTACAGTACTGTTGGTCTGTAGGTCTGAGTAGGATCCCTTCTCCCTCTCCATTGTAGCTTTTCTCATATTATACGCACTACGGACTGAGAATTCGCTGTTCTTTGTTCCCCCCATACCACATAGTCCGGCTAACTTCCAGGACATATAGCTAGATTACATATGTTCTTCACCTCCATCTCCGAGAATGTGTCATGCAATTTCTGAACATTCCACCATCTGTTGTCCTGGTCAATCAAATCGCATACCCGGGCACTGTTTGGAGTCTCAGAGTCAGGCGGGTGCAATCTGCCTGAAGGGAGCCAGCAGTCATCCCAAATCTTGATAGATTTTCCATCACCCACTCGCCATATGAGCCCCTCAGCTAGAATAGTCCGTGCTCTCCATATGCTACGCCAAGCATAAGAAGGGTTTCTTCCCAAATTAGAATCCAATAAGGAGATCCCTGGGTAGTATTTTTCATGGAAAATCTTACCGACCAAAGAATCCGGATTTTGGACTATTCGCCAACCCTGCTTTGCCAAAAGTGCTTGATTGAAAACTTCAAGGTCTCAAAAACCTAAGCCCCCCATCTCTTTCGCTTGACTCATTTTATCCCAACACATCCAAGCAATCTTTGAGTAATTGTCTTTGTGTCCCCACCAAATTTCAGAATCATTGAATTGATTCTTCGGGAAGCTGGAAGACGCTCATCCTGTATGCCGGGATAGCTTGGACGGCCGCTTTAAGAAACACCTCCTTCCCCGCTTGTGACAAGAATCTCTCCTTCCATCCGTGAAGTCTATCTCAAATTCGGCGTTGAATATTTTGAAATGATCGCGTCTGTGACCTACCGATAAGGGCTGGGAGCCCCAAATATTTCTCATAGCATTGTGTAGAACCAATTCCAGCCACATTCATGAGGTGAGCTCTTGTCTCCGGATGGGTATTTTTGCTAAAAAATATGGAGATCTTCTCTCTGTTTAGTTGTTGTCCCGATGCTTGCTCATATGACCGCAATACCCCTTGAATTTTGAGCCATTCAAAGATGTTAGCCCTGCAAAAAAGCACACTGTCATCTGCAAAAAAGAGGTGATTAATACGTGTCCCCCCTCTAGATATAGCCAAACCCGTGAGCTCTCCATCAAATTCAGCTTTACTTAGCAAGGAGCTAAGACCTTCGGCACACATGATAAAGAGGTAAGGTGAGAGAGGATCTCCCTGCCTAATCCCCCTTGAAGGGGTAATAAGGCCATGGGGTTTTCCATTAACCAATACTGAATAGGTAACCGTACGAATACATTTCATAATAAGTTAGATCCACCTAATAGATATGCTCTTGTGAGACATATATTGTGTTATAATTTCTAATTTGAATTGTGTTTACCATACATATATATATTATAATAAAAATATAGTAAAAAAAAAAATTTCTTCTACCCCTCCTAAGACAAATTCTTGGCTCCGCCACTGTGCATGGTGATTAAATTACTATGTTACCAAATATCAAAACAATGAATGCAACCGTGTTTTAATGATACAAATCTCTTCTAAAATCATTGACAACATATAAACCATGCACTCAAAAATCAAGACCAGTTGATTTCATCCCCATTGTTTTAATCCTCTAAAACTTGAACTAAAATCCAAGTGCTTCTAAAACACATACAAAGAATCATGTATACTTATTTTCTTTTGATCTTTAACACGTTATATACCACATATAACATATTCCATAATCAAAGAAATTTCTTTTTTTATTATGCATCAAAAAGAAATCTTGCAAGTTCATATATGTACTAGGAATTTAAAATTCCAGACTTAGTTGTATTATAAAACATAATGAAACGTGTTTATAAAAATTCAAAACATTGTTCTGACTTGTTCAATGCATTAACCAACCTTTCTACATGCCACATCAATTTTTAGGCTTTTACAAGTTATGCTAAAAAATTAAAACAAAAAAGTCCCTACTGGAATTCAGAAAATTTTCAGATTCGTTGACAAATGAAGAATTAACTATATAACTCTTTTGATATAAATCGAAACACGAATCTATTTGAACCATCATGTCAACCACGAATTTTTCATGTGAAAACAAGTGCCCAAAATTTTTAAAGTTTGCTTAAACATCCTAGAAAAAATCGCAATCCCAGCAGCCCCGGTTGAAAAATACAATAACACTGTTTCGTATGCTAAATTAAAAATAAAACACCGAACGTACTCTTATTAACTTGAAACGTTCCAGATCAAATCCTTATATGCCAATAAACATTTTTTAGGGTTTGGAACGATCAAACTAAATCCTCGGAGCTGTTGGAAAAATCCAACACAAGAAAAGCATAAAACTGAATGCATGCAAAAGCAATCTAAACCAAGATTTCTTAAAGTAAGCTCTGATACCAGTTGTTGGGATCCTATGGCTTCAAGGGTGTGCAATGGAAAGTAGCGAATCTCAGTAACTTTTGACTTCAAGATAAACATGGCTAGATTAAAATTATGGGTTAAATACCTTATTCACTCCTGTGGTTTAACTTATTTATTTTTTGAACCTAAGGTTTATTTTTTAGACAAACCCGAGGGGCAGACAAACCAGAGGGGCCTCCTGTAATAAAAAGTAAACAACAGGGGTCAAAAAATAAAGAAGTTAAACCACAGTGGTGTATAAGTTATTTAACCCTAAAATTAAAACACAAGTTTGTGTTACTAACATGATAATTTGATCGCCGTATAATTCTGCTTGCAAATCTTCCTCTATGTTGAACAAGGATTCAAACACGATTTCTTGTTCTTCATACTGGAAGTCTCACATTGCTTGGGTATTAAAGAGATGGGCTATTTATAAGGGTGAGGGGAAACCTCAACTCTTGAGCTAGTTTTTCGGTTGAATTAGGTCTGAGACCCATTTCTAACATGCATCTTGTTGATTGCATGTTTGTCAATGTTCTTCGTGTTCTTGAAGAACTTCAAGTTCTTGAGGAATAAATTCTTCCATTACATCTTCTCTTTGATGACTGAATATGACTATAAATGTGATTTTACAAAATTATTCTCAAGAACAAGAAAATAACTAAAAGCTTTCCTGAGAGAAAATATTTTTCTCTTGCATATTTATCTGAATTCTCAACTTGTAGAATTGCAATTGTGTGTTTTTCTTCTCTAAGAAACCTCTATTTATAGATTTGGAATTAGTTGGAGAGGTAGGAAATGAGCATTCTACAATCCTATTAGTGCTAGGATGCTTACTCCTAGTAAACTAGGAGTATGTATCGCAAGGGAATAAATTCCCTTGTGACTGCCGGCAATGAGGATAGAAATATAGAATTCTCTCCCTATGTGCTACTTAAGGTTAGCTCGACCTAGCCCTACTTTCTAGAAGCCCAAGGCTTTGGGATTGGGTTTTATCCCATTGGCATCTTCTTAAGCCTTTAGGAATTAAATCCAAGAGCCCAAATAAATAAATATATAATTAATGCCCAAAACCAATAGTCAGTTTACACCAACTCGAAGGACTTAAAGGGAAAAATACAATTAGCTCCAATAGGCCAGTGACCATGTCTCCAATGAGATGTCACACGACACTATTAATCATAATTAATTCCATTAAATAATTGTGACTACACTCGACTTTGTATTTTCAATTTAAGTGAATTAATCTCGGGATGTACTTATCTATGGAATTATTCCATAATTGAACCAAAGTCTATATGCTATTACTTTGTTCACTACCTTTTTTTCTTTAAGTAACTGATTTAATTACATAATTATCCTTATGTATCTGTGAAACTCAATCTCACATTATACATATGTAAGTTTCGGTAAATCTCATTGAAACACTTAAGCCCGAGCTTCATAATAATCATTCTCATTAAATCTAAAACAATGAAAATATTATTTATCACTTTGTTCTTGATAAAAGACTTGGATTCCTTCTTGAATGTGTTCCCACAATGCTACATGTGATCAACCCGAAACCTAGATGAAATGTTTACTTGCTTCTCTTAATCAAGATAGATCGTTAAGGTTGATATGTTGTGGTCTAGATGAAATGCCATGTTACATTTACGACCATGAACAATTATTTAAAAGTTGCAAGGGCCTATGATTAAGATCTTCTGTGTGATAATCCTGTTACTCACACCAAAATCTATACAATGCAACTTAGGGCCTTTACATGTATATAAAAGAAAATATACAATCACATATATATATATCATGTAAAACAATAATGTATATGCTCATTGTTCAGCAAAAAATCAGAGAATAAATAGTATTATTCAAATGTAATCAAAATATCATCTAGTCAATTGGAGTTTTGGACACCAGTTCCAACATTGAAACACAAACGAACTCAAAGATTGATCCATGCCTTCAGTAATGTCGTTAGCTTCCACCTTGTCTTATAGACCGACCACTCATAATCCCAAAACATATCCCTTATTAGCTCCAATTTATGTTCCAGCATTTCGTCAAACACATACTCTTCATCTTGAGAAGGCCCATCACTATCTTGAAAATTCTTCAAATATTTGGTGGTTTTGTCTGCTTGCAACTCCGATTCGTCATTGTTTTGGGTTATGGACATTTTTAGGAGCCCGTTGTATCTTATTGGACAGGTCTAGCTCTGACTCATCACTACCGATTTCTTGGTTTCTTTTTGGGCATCTTCAACCGGATCCGTTTCTTGGATCATCTTCTATTTTGCTTCTTCTTGTTGCTGCCACTCTTGCAAAAATCTTGCTTGAACGGGCTTCCAAGAATTCTTCCCAGTTATGAAAATTTGAATTTTTTTTTTTTTTTTTTTTACACTCATTAAATGAGACCAGGAATATTCTTAGATGCCAAGGCATTCGTTGATAAGTAAAGAATAGATCTGCCTTCTCTGCCCAATCTGAAGGATCCTAACCATCATCGGAGAGTTCTTGCTGGTGCCACATCTTGTACGAACGAAGGGCTCGGATATCACTTGTAACAGATTTCTTTGTAATCTGTAATTCTTGTATAATTCTTTTTATGTGAAATGAAAACATAATATCTGTTTATTGAAAGATTGATCCATTTGAGATGCACAAGATTCAACTGGTTTATTCCTTTCATACTAGGGCCCAACTCCCAGCTAATCTAATAATAGAAATGGGCTACATTTACAATATAATGTTCAATCCAATTATCTACTTTAGACCCATTACATTTTATTAATCACTCACTCCTTCAAATGGGAAAATTACAACATAGAATTGGAGATTAACTCCGCACTGTAGTGCTACAAGCTCAAAACTCTAACATGCCATATCCCATATATAACTTACTATCATAAGTCAATAACATAAGGGTGTAATTTGGATTTAAAACAAGAGATTTGTCTGAGTGTATAATAATATCACATAAATATGGTGGTTAGGTGGAATTGAAGCAAGCATCACGAGCAGCTCTGCATCGCTGAAATTGCTTAGTGAAGTAGTTGGCCAGCGGAGTCTTGGGAACAGGAATCAGCTTGCCAATCATGGCCAGAGGCCAGCTGTCACAAAGTTTAAAGTTAGTTTTCAGTATATACTAATATACTATATACCCTCCATTATAGGATGGGATGGATGGGATGGGATGGGATGGGAAGGGATGGGATGCGAGAGAGAGGGTTCAGAATTCAGACCAAACAATAAACAAACTCACCTCAAAACACCGATGACAATGGTTATAAGCCAATGCTTCCAATTCAGTTTTACTGTTGATGTAAAGTTCCCCAGGAACTCAATGATGATGATCTACAGAATCATTACAAGTAGCATTTTTATTAGTACCGAGTGTAAATGAAAATACGAAATAAAAATAAATAAAAAAATAAATAAGAGTGGCAGCTCACCTGAAGTGCGAAGGTCATTCCAACTATTCCCATAAACAGGTAGTTTTTGCTAACTCCACTGAACACATTTATTTCATCTGGCTTGCGAGCATTGAACTCATTGAATATCTGCATTTGACAACATTAGCAGCAAACTCTCTTTTCCCGAAAGAAAAAACAAAAAGACGCCAAAATTAGGATTACAACAGATATTGATAAGTTATCATTCAAACTGCACAAATTAGGCTTGTAACAGGTAATAATACTTGAGACTCATTTGGGAATATTTTCTGCTTTTTTCTTCGTATCATCGAAACCCATCTCTAATAAATCGATAACCTTATCAACTTCTGTTTTTCAAATGGAATTTAATTAGTTCAAAATTTTGAATTTGAACCCAAGACTTATTTCACAAGGCACTTTCGTCATTTTTTTACTTATTTAAGTAGACTGACCCAATCAAAATTTCCTATTTCATACCCAGCTTTTCCAAGTTTTAAAGTTTCTCTCTCAAGAATGTAAATATAAAGCCCAGCTATTCAATTATAACATCAGTCCTATATGAACCAAACTCAATTTATGTTCAAACAAATCTAATTGAGATGCAAATGCTGTAACAATAGTAATAAACGAAAAATCAACCCCCGACTTAAAAAAGAACTTCAACACATCAGTTTAATATTGCTTTGCAAACTTTCTATTCGTCCTACTCATACTTCCATTCCAATGTCTCACATGTCAAATCATACTCCTCCATGTATATCCTATTCTCTTATAATATCTTATGAGATAGTGATCGTGAAATTTATGAAGCTGATGGTCTTGCATAAAAGCAGAATCATAAAGTTGATACATACTCATTTCTTGAATCAATTACTTACTTGGCAGAGGACAAATGCATTGAATATCATAGTATTCTTCACATCAACTGCATAAGCCTTGTCACCATTCAGATGAAGAATACTCTTGCCCCAGAAGTTGAGGACAAGGAGGACAATAACTTGATACAAGGCCTGCAATGACAAGTATATAGATAAATATTACAACAGCAACACAGAGAGATACTGCCCATTTTCTGTGGTGATCTCTTCCAGTAAAATAAACCTCAAACTTGGTACAGGTACCTGTATGAGTATGTTCCTCCACATGATATTTGTTACAAGAGGTTCCCTTAAAAAACAGACATGAGAATCATCATACCAATCCGACAGTGGTTCAAGCAAACAATATAAATTTACATATGTAGCCTATGAAAAGTATTCAAATATGCACGCAAAGCTCTTCAATTTCAATTTACCAAAATGATCGTAAACCCCATAGTTCTAAGACAAGCATGAATTAATAGAATAAAGAAAGGGAAAAAGAATTTAGCAAGGAACAGATCATGACTAAGAAAAGTGACTAAAATCCTTGTTCCTCTTTACTCCAGATATCCCCAGAATCCAGATTGGATTCTTTTATCATATAGTTCAAAACAAAGATATTATCAACTTTTTTTTTTTTTTTTTTATAAATAAGTAATTCATTGAAAAGCGCAGAGGGGCGCAACCCTACAATAACCAACATTATGTGTCGAGCCATCTGTCTTCAAATATTTGTAAGAAAGGTAATCATCCCAGTATTTAACAAGCACAAACAAAGACCACATGTGCAAACCTTCTGCCGACGGGTGATCTATGCATAAGGTGATCCGTTGGTGGTTCTGTAGCCAAAGCAAGTGCTCCAAGAGTGTCCATTATAAGGTTCACCCATAGAAGCTGCACCAAGAAGACTGCGTGACAAATCCATACTTGGTAAAGGGACAGTTGAATGCTATATTCTTAAAATTGGCCAACTGCAAGGAATTAGTTAATTGAGTATGATTGTATGTGTGAAAGCATCTACTATACTAGGAATATCAATCAACCCATTAAGTGCCAAATGTTGCACTCTTCGAAACTCTTGCAAAAACAAAAGAACAAATAAAAACCTATTTTTAAAAAATATTTTTCTAAACATTCAACAATTGATGCTTCAATTTTTACCTAGAAAGATAAAGAAACATTTGTTTTCTTCTTGGACAGGCCTAGGTATATAATATGTATGTCTCCTAAAAATTTGAGATAACTTTAAAATGGGGATTCCTTCGTCTCTTTTACGTCTTTTTGTATTCCAAATTTTCTATGCACTAAGATCAAGTAATTATCTCGAGATTGAGAAAACATAGTTGAGGGCAATTGAGTGTTTGGGCCCTATAGTCTATTTTTGATTATGCAGTAGAGAGAAAAATGAAAGTTTTTGATACGAACCTATGGTCCTAGCAATTGTAAATTAACAAATTGAAAAAGGAGAGAGAGAGAGAGAGAGAGAGAGAAGAGTGATTATTTTGAGGGCAACTAGCCTTCTAAACCAAAATTTAAGTCTATTGCATGAATAATTAGCCATAGGCACTACAATTTATAGACATCCCAAAGATCCTAGTCCCTAATAGACAAGGATAATTGCAAACAAAACTATTTGCCCCTAATGCACAAGGATTCTAAATATTGCAATTATGAACTTTCTAGTCCAATGAGCCATTGCCTTGTATACTGCTTTGGCACTAGACCGTGCCACTACTGTTTGTTTCTTACTTTTTCAAGTGAGCAGATTACCACCTAACAATGTACAATATCTTGTAGTAGATCATTTATCTGATGGAGAAACAGCCCAATCAGCTTCAGTAAAACCTTCTATCCAGAGCTCCGTTCAGCCTATACAATAACCTAAGACCATAAGCTCTTTTCAAATATCAAATAATACGAGTAACAGCTTCCCAAAGTGAAACCCTAGGAGCCTCCAAGAACTAGAGGTACAATGTTTGGCATTATTAGAACGCAAGATATGGATTTTCTGAACAAATTGAGTGGGGTGGCTGATGCATGATCATCTCTTACAAATGGCCAAAACTTGATTGTAGTATTCTTCCATAGACTATGCACCTTGCTCAAGCCCAAAATATTGTTTACATACCTCACAAATCCAAGTAATATTCTCGATACCAAAGTACATATGACTAGGATGATCTCAAATATTGGCAGTAGGAAGATAAATACAAGAGTATCCAATGTGCGGCTCAATACCATTCAACAACATACGAGAGATTATTTGGTTATCTTCTTGTTCACAAAGGCTAGTGAAACTAGTGTTCTGAGGCGTATCCAAGGTTAAGTGATTATACAATCAATTTCCTTTGAGGAATACTTTGGCCGATCGTGCCCAATAAACATAATTCTTCATGTAGGAGCATTAATTAGGGAAGCCGAAGGAACCATATCTAATTTAGCGGCCATAATGTCAACTGAACTCACCAATCAATGTAACAACAGCAAGAAATAAGCCAAATAATCCACCACAATCATGCAAAAAACAACCACCCACAACAACCAATCAAAATAGTCAAAACCCCCACAAACAATGCTGGAATAGGCCAAAAATAACTCAAACCAAAGTAAATCAGCCAAAATATTGTAGAAAGAGCGAGGAACCAGTTGAAATACTGATGAACCACCTGGAAAGCAACATAAACCGGTCAAATCAAGGAAAACCAGCCTGAACCGGACTAGAAACAATGCAAACTAGCTGAAAACCATTAAGGAACACTGAGAACAAACTTGAACCAGTCGATAAACATAGAAAATCAGTCGGAACCGGCTGAGGAACGCTAAATATTAAACTAAACCAAAGCTATTCTGATCCTCAATAAGGATATCCTTATTCCCGATAAGGAATAGCGAGCACCAGAAACTAGACAAGAATCCTTCTCTCCAACAACTCGCGAGGAAACTTGCCGGCGACAATCAGACCTTGTCAGAGACACCAATTATGAATAGCACAGAGCCAACCAACAAAGACAAAGCAACTTTTCAACGACAACCCAACCCGCCATTGAAGTACATAGCCATTGTAACACTCTCCGGCCATTGTTGATGTGACCAATCACACCATCAAATTATATCCCCATGGAGGTGAATAGTAGCTATTTCAACTTTTGAAGCCTCAACATTTTATAGAAACGAAAAAAGTTTTTTAGCTCATGAAATCGAACAAGTTAGATCTCCTCCTTCCTACTAGGGAAACTCCACCTTTATGCCAAGGAAACCTTGATCATGATTGTAACACCCCCTTCCCGTTGGAAGACAATATTACGCATTGCTCAATCAAAAACATGAGGATTTATGGAATTCTTATATCTTCATGTTTCTAACTGAGCAATGTGTAATATCGTCTTCCAACAGGAAGACGGTGTTACAATGATCGACAAGACATTGGTTTTACTTGTCTTGAGAACCACGCCCAAGTTGCTGAAAATGGTTAGTAATTCCATAAATCCTCATGTTTCTAACTAAGCAATGCGTAATATCGTCTTCCTAAAGGAAGACAGGAGGGCATTGTTTTTTATTGTCTTGAGAACCACGCCGAAGTTGCTAAAAATGGTTAGTAACAAATCCAGAACTAAGTTTCTTGACTACTTTTGTCAAAGCTTGGGTGATCATATCTTGAATAAATCCTTGACTTTGCTCCAACTTCTTATCAATCTTTGTTGTAACCCTTGCCTCAATCTTCGACTCCAACCAAGACTCATCATCACTTTGGGAATTATTGCCAAGAGCCATTGCATATCCATCAAATCAAAAATGACAAAATTGTCTTTTTTTATTACACGTAAGTCACATGCGCTACATCGTTTCTGTAATACCAACTTCTAAGATCCTAAAATTCTCTCAAAAATAAATCAAGAAATTGAAAAGAGAGAGAGAGAGAAGAAGAAGAAGAAGAAGAAGAAGAGTGATCACTTCGAGGATTTAGCCTTCTAGATCATTTTTAGCAGATCTAACCCCCCTAAACCAGGTCTTTAATTTTATTATTTGAATAATTATTTCATAGGGTACTACAATTTATAGACATCTCAAAGAACCTGGACAATGGTTCATTTAATTATAAACAAAGACTCTCAGTTCCTAATGGACAATGATTTCAGATATTATGAACTTCCTAGTCTCTAATGGACAAGGATTTCATTTATTACAAATAAGGACTTGTAATCCTTAATAGACAAGGATTCTAATTATTATTTAACAACGACAATAAAAATTTTATTTTTCAAAACAAATATTCCTAAATGACTAGAGTTTGTATCAGTTTTTTCAATGTACAACGAAGAAAACATCAGAAGCAGAAACCTTGTTAAACTGCTCAGGCCTAAAGTAGTGATTATAATGGATATTTTGGACTTTCTATTGCTTCAATCTGCATCCTGCCTATATATAAAAATTTGAGAATGTTCCAACACATGCAACTTTAAGGTTCGAAACAAGTTCATAAGCAACTATATATAATATTCAACATCTGCCGCAAGAGAGAGAGAGAGAGAGAGGAACCTGCACTGCATTTAAGGGAACATCACCAGATGATACTGCTGCCACAACATTAATCACAAGAGCTGCAACATTAACTGTAAGCTGGAATTGGATAAATTTCTGAATATTTGCATAGACAGAACGTCCCCAGCGGACAACCTACAAGAAGTAAACAAAGGAAATCCTCAGACACAAATTGCAAATATGATTATAGGAACTCGATATCAGTTTTTACACCATATTCAATCACCAATAAGGTGATGACGAATTATTAACAAACTATTCATCAAAAAAAAATACGAATTATAGACAAACTGTATGTACCACAACCTATTATTAGTCCTATAGAACTACTACTACATGGATATTTGTACTGGAATAACTTCCAGTCATATATAACATTAAACAGCTTGCTGTGAGAGGTGTATCGATCAGAATTTCGTTTTGAAAAACAATAGTGAATAACTTTCAAGCTTAGTTATTAAATGTGGAAGGTCAGGCTGATCGAACCAATAAACAAGTGACCAGGCTTGGGTTTGTAGTGAGTCACTTGACCTAGGAAGGCTTTCTGAACCAGGCGGTTAAAATCTCTATGGTAAAACACTTGAAAATTTTTGCAAATATCAAGGTTTTGACACAACACCTGATAGAGTTAAGAAAACCAAATAATAATGGTATACAAGTTTCTGTCTAAGAATTTTGCAAATATAAGGGTTTCAACTTAAGACCTGATGGAGTTCAGAGAACCAAATAACATTGGTATAAAAAAAATTGTCTATGATTTGCTTATATATTTATGTTTAATCTATGTAGGGAGAATATAACACATATTCCAGGGAAATGAATATGAGTTCATACTGACAAACAGACGTGCAAGTGAAAGTTCAGTGAAAGTTTTGTATTAAAAATTAGCATATACTTTGAAATGAAGCAAAAGAAAGATTAAAAATTTGAGGAATATAGTTCTGTATTTCTATGTGTAATCAATTAATTTATATAATTTTATATCATAACTATATTGTGAATCATTGTTTTATTTATTTATTTTTAATGTTGTTCCAATGAAATAGAAAACAACCGTACGAAAAAAAGTAGTGTCGTTACTTTCTTATTAGTTCTAGCATATTCTACATAATTGTATATAAGATCCCACTTTTTTAAGAGTTTTCAGTTGAACCATCGACCAAATGGTCCCTCAATCTGATTGATGTCTTGTATGGATTGTTCATAACTATGCTTTGAAGCCAAAGCTTTCACACTAATAGCCTGCTTCCCCATAGATGTGTCAGGACGAGAAATTGATGCCACCAGAAGTTTTGGTTACAAATACCATGACAGGCATGTAGAAAATCTGTATGAAATTTCACATACTAAACTTTTCAACTGCAGGGTTCCATGTGAAAAATTGACTGTAGCAGTCAAGATTCTACAGGAAGCCCTCGGCACATTGTGATATAGAAAAGTGCAATGGAAGTTGCAGGACCCTTAAATAGGTGAGAACCCACATGGGGATCTCATTATTAAAACACAGACCTTCCTTCATTATTAAAGCAGAGACCTTCCTTTCATGAAATAAACCCCACTTTTCCTATATCAAAAATTTCTGATCATATATGGTGATAAAGACGAGACGCATTGGACAACACCTGTAGTCCTTCCATAAGTCAGGGAGTAAAAGGTGTAATTCATCTATCATTAACTGGTAACTAATTTGAAAATACTTTTTTTAAAAAAAAAAAAAAAAAAAAAAAAAAAACTGTAAAATAAACTTGTATAGCAAGATTAAGTAAAACCAATCAAGTACGTGACATTTAGGTACATATCAAGTATATCACAAAGAATAAATGCTCAAACAAAATTCGGAGTAGAGTTGATTTTTGGCTGCCATATAAAAATAATCACATGTCAGATCAAAGATGAAAGGCAACAAAAAAAAAAAAAGGATAAAGCAACTGGGATCATGGTCTTTGTTGAAGAAAGCCTGAGAGAGACAGAGCAAGAGAGAGGTAAGCTGTTTAGGGAAATGATATGGGGACCCTTTTGCAGTATCCTCACTTCCTAGGTGCAAAGAACTTTTGAAACTATACAATATACATTATATTAACATAATCTCCAAAAAGCCACATGCAAGAGAAACAACAGCATATACATTCAATGGATAAGTGAAGTATTAAGAGATGTTCAGTTTACTATTCTTGATGAAAGGAGAAAATGTATTCACTATAAAGATGGTAAAGCTGAAACACCAACTGTATAATGCCCTAACAAAACACAGAGACGCACACAAAGGCTTTTATAATATGCTCGTCTAATTGGATAACATGCTTACTGACCTTTACAACTGAAGCAAAGTTATCATCCAAGATGATAATATCCGAGCTTTCTTTTGCAACTTCAGTTCCTTGAATGCCCATAGAAAGACCAATATCTGCCTAAAGTACAAATGGCAAAAATGCAATCAACTATGACTAGGAAATCATTGTTAAGATGACAGAAATTCTAGAAAAAAAAAAAAAAGGGGTGTGCAACATACAAGACGCAGAAAAAGAAATTGTTCTCGCATAGGCACATAATGCATAAACACAAGGGATAATTCCTTATGCACTTTGATTAGTCTTTAGAATTATATAAATCTCAAGTTTATTTATCATCTATGATTGCTGATGCACAGGGATCTAACATTCTCGAATTCAGGCCTCAAGCCAATCAGTTATTGGTGTACCATACACACTGAGGCTGTGTTTGTTAAAGGTTTTTGGCCCCATACTGTAGCTTGATGTGAAAAAAAGTAAGAATGTTTTTTTTAGGAAAAGTGGAAAAGTAAGAATGTGTGGTGGTATAGAAAAGTGAAAAAATTTTGTTTTGTAGTGCTTTTTTTATTTGAATAATAATAAAAAGTGATTGATGTAATATAAAAAGTAAGAATGATGAAAAAAAAAAATTGATGAATAGTATCTAAGCCTCAAAGGCATTTGCCAAACGAAGCCTAAGGTTCTCCCATTCACAGAGAACAATATGTATTTGTAAACATAAAAGTCTAGGTGAAAGGACAGGGCAGAAAAATGCATGTAACAAATCATTTGCTTAGCATATATCTCGGTATCCACGTCATGGGACATAAGTATTTGAAAGTCTCCAAGTGAAACACATCTGAAGGACTCCAACACTACAATGTAATATGCATTAAGACATGACATAAATGTCATACTAGCAGACTCTACCTGAAACATTCCGGTGCACGTATCTTTAAAATTTTAAGAAGAAAAAATAATAATAATAAAAAATAAAAAATTAGAATTTCAAAGCTTCTGAAATCAATATATTGATAAAGAAAATAAACCTCATGAAGTGCAGGAGCATCATTAGTGCCATCTCCTGTTACAGCAACAACTTCTCCTCCCTTACGAAGTGCTTGCACGAGCAAGAGCTTGTCATTAGGAGAAGACCTCCCCATCACCTATACATCAGTCATAAATGAACCATTAATATATCTTATATCCAAGCAAAACATGTAAGACATATTTCTATGAGTTTGTAACAAGTTACAGGGGAGAAATTCACACTTAATGAAAATCCATAGTAAACGCATATAGACCTAGAAAATCATGATATTTGAAGCATACCGTGACATTCTTGGCAACTTGTTCTCTTTCTTTCTCAGATAATTCACGGAATACTCTTCCCTCAATGATTGTAGGCTCAGTAGCCTCTTCACTTGTAGCAAGTATCCCACACTCCAACGCTATTGCTTTCGCTGTTCGAAGATTGTCTCCTGTGACCATTCTTACCTATATATAGTTTTTTTTTTTTTTAAAAAAAAAAAACGCTTGCCAAAGGTCATTTTTGAAATAATATCATGAAAAATTATCTCATGGAAATACATAAGAACCATAACCATAAAATAGGAAGTATAGACACATAATGCAGTGCACATTCTTAACATACAGCATAGCCCATGCTAATGGATACCTCATACCTTATAGATTTAGTTATTAAAATTAACTAGTTTATAACCCGCGCTATGCGCGGAATTCTTCATTATAATTTAATTTTAAAATTTAAATACATCATTTTTCATTATAAGTTAAAAAGACGTATAAAAATATATCTCACCTCTTTAAATAGAAAAAAATTAAATCTTTGTTCCTATAAGTATATATGATCTAAAATGAATAGTATAAAGAAAAAATTAGCAAGAAGAATACATGGATTATAATATAGTTAATGCAATTAATGACACTAATTAATGACATGTAGATTATATTAAAATATAATTAACGTAATTAATGACACTAAAAAAAGTGTTATATATATATATATATATGATGTCTTTTTTTTGTTGAGAATCCTAAATGTGTTAATATACAAATTAAATTGACTAAATTATTAATACATAATAATTTGATTTATATTATTTGTTTCCTTATTTGATTGGCACATTAATAATACTTAATTTATTGAATAATTTATATACGGAAAACTCTTGAAATATAATTAACGCAATTAATGACCGGTTTTTTAAGAAAAAACCGGTTCACTCTTAAAAAATCGGTTCAAAAACTATGCCTTAAAAAACCAGTTTAGCCTTTAAAAAAAATAGGTTCACGCCACATGTCGCAATTCTAGACTATCTCTAAAGAGTGATTCAGCTTTTATATATATATATATATATATGATTTCAAGTTGTATAGATACAGGAAGTGCAAAATTTTTCTAATTAGACAGCCTTACATCCACTTTATTATATCTTTTAGGGCATTGGACAGTGGCAGGTGCAGGGTATTATAGGAACATATGTATGTAGTAGTTCCAAAGACAACAACTTTCTTGTATATAAGAAGTTACTCAGGAATGAAGTCCAGTTTGCTTAGAGGTGCAAGACAGAGGTCGGTAGTAGCAAATGGCAAGTTATATACCATAAGAAGTCAAATAATTGATGTTCAGGTTTTCTGAGATTCTGGAACTTCATGTAAACCACCTAGTATCCTAGGGCTGAACATTTGTTTTTTACCCTTCAGCATTTGCACTGCACATGTCCCTTTTCTGAATTGGAAACATCTCACTACAAAATGTTGCTATTAATGCATAATGGTGTTGCTGATAGATCACTACAAAATGTTTCTATTAATACATAAATATTGCTCTTAAATTTACCTCTTCCTATCAGCTTCCTATAAAATATTGCTATTAATATGAGTCTACCACTTGTATATGGCTTTGGGTCAAAAATGCAAGCTTGACACATCACTTAGAAAACATCTCAAAAAATCCATTCCATATATATAGGAGAAGCATTTACAATATGACGGAATATTCTGGAAAGAGACAGCTAGTGGGGACAGTTGGTAGGGACACCTCACCAATGCTATCTTGTAGAAGTGTACAAACATAGAAAGCATAGCATTGTCTCTCCTGGTGATCCACCACGAGAGGGAACAAGTGAAGACTGGATAAACAACAGCATATCAGAAAGAGTAGCGCTGAAGTGGAGGAATAAACCCTCATGGAGAGAGGGATCATCAAGCCACTGAGAATCGAATGACGTCCAAATCTCCATTCGTTAGACATCAGCCGTGAGTGGTTGATAGATACATGTTCCTCTACTCGACGGCACCCATGACCACCCATGACCTGAGAATTGAGAAAAATATTGTTTCCATACACGACATGCAAGTGCGTCACATTTCTGATACGATCGGAAAATGCATGTACCTACCGAAACACCACTGAATTGGGCGAAACTCGGTATATACCGGCCGAGAAACGATTGAACTGACCAAAAAGGAAGTGAATTGGCCACCGGGGGGCCGGGAAACTATCAAGGCCGAACGTACCAAGACCTGTCGGAGACGTGGGGTTGGGTTAGATGGATAGGGTTGACCCGAGAGGAGAATGGGCTTGGACCCAATTAGACCTGCGTTGGAGTCGGGTCAAATGAGTGATCCAATTGAAACTGGATCGGGTTGGGTTGAGTCTAATCTTTGCTGAAATTTTAGAACACGACCAAAGTTTATGAAGCTGGCAGGGCTCAAACTTTGGAACACAGCCAAAACTAAACGCAAATAGCCCAACACATTTTTTATTTAATGAGAAGGCCATGGCAAACCAAAAAACCATAGGGCCCAAACTGAGGCCCACGTAGAGACTAACTCAAGTTTGCCCAAGCAGCACCGAGAACCAAGGGAGCATTGTATATTGCATGGTGACAGTTCTGGAAATGCCAAAAACGGATCAGAAACCGCTGTGAACCTCCATAAATCCACCAAGAAAACCCTAACATACAATGCCGACCAACTATGAACAACACCCTAAGTAGTATATTCTCATTAGGATGCAACAAACACAACAGCTAGCCAAGGACTCTGTTCTGTTATTCCACTACTCACTCTTGTGTCACTCCAAAAATGAAGTGGATTTTAAAATTACTATTTGATCAAAATTCAAAAAGATCAATCACAAGTTCAATGGTGATTTTAAGAGTTACATCATTCTTAGAAGAACACAAGAGTAACAATAGAGGAACTTGTAGCATTACTCTAAAGACGGCAATACTCTCTCACATCTTCATACACCACTCAACAAGCCCACAAAAAAAAAAAAAGAGCCTATTTTATGAGGATATGGTGTAAAATCCTCTTTTATGACCTACAATAAAAATTTGACAACAGCTAGAAACATCAAATAAAATGAAGGTGAAAACACTGGATCTTTATCTCAAACCAACCCATAGACCCACCATAGATGATCACTTTTTCCATTCTTTCTAACCTCACCCGGTCTACCCCTAAACAGCTGCCACCCTGCCGGAATCCACCACCGTATTTCAAGTGAAGTTTCTTGCCCTTTCTCTCACTATCTCTTTCAATGTCTGAGGAAGATTTCACGCATATTACGACAGATGCAAAAGACCAAATGGAGATAGCTGAGTGAAGAAAACTGGACTAGGATAATGAAAAAAACAGATGTTGGGGAGAGACTTTGCTTTCATTCCAATGGAATTCCCAGTAACCAAACAGATGTAGAATGCCATCCAAATGAAGAGAAAAAATTAAACAACAGTAATGAAAATAAATAAATAAAAATTGTTTCAGTCTCACGAACCGCATGAAACTAGCAACATCAGGATTTTCCAAACCAATAAAAAAGTATTCATATAAAAAAGAAAATGAGAAAGAAATCTTATATGACAGGACAAAGGCGCTGGTTGAGAAAAAAATAATGAAAAATATTCGATGTTTGTGTTTATAATATTTGATACTTCAAGCTGATGTATCAATCTTTTATTAAATGTTGTAAATGAGTGGGTTTACATAGAAGTTATTCTCAAAAACAAAAAAAACATTCAACCTAAAACAAACAAAAAGAGTAGTCCGAAAATGAAAAATGGGGGGAAAACTAAAAAAAAAAAAAAAAAAAAAAAAAAAAAAGAGAGAGAGAGAGAGAGGAAGAAGAAAAAGAAAAGAGGATGCTAGAAATGAGAAGAACGAGAGGGAAGAGAACAATTCAAATCCCAAGGTCTGATACCATGTTGATGAAAATTAGAAGAGAATGTTTTTATATCAGCCCTCACTCCATTCATTCCATATATATATATATATATATATATGACAATATGGCAATATTCTGGAAAGAGACAGGTAGTAAGGAAACCTCGTCAAGATTCAAGGCTATCAAAACATAGCATTCTCTCTCTAACAACCTGAAACTAGAGATACGACCGACAAGGCTACATACATGTCCAAACATTCTAGTTATAGTAAGCATAAAATAAAATAAGACGATTTACTATTACACAAAATATTAAATCAGTTATTCAAAAAATGTGAGAGACAGGCTACCTTTACACCAGCTGCTGTGCAGACTTTGACTGCGTCTTTGACACCAGGGCGACAGGGATCCTACATGCAGTCAAAAAGGTCAACTTAAAACACAAAGTCCCACGCGTATGAGATTACTCCCGCATGCAGTCAAAATAATTGCTTGACACAGAAAGTAAAAAAGTGTATGAATAACAATAATAGCAACAACAAACACAACGATAACAATAACAATAATACATGATGTGCTGAGTTGAGTGGTAAGTATCCTTTCCTTGATGTCTATTCAAGTTGTGGGCTTTGACTTGCTAAAGAAAAAGTATCCATCTTGCAAGGATTTTAGCATGCTACGTATGCTCATTTTTCTTTGCATGACTATATCTCTTTAAGGAAACTCAGCTTTGCTTGCCTAACACATCTCTACATGAGCACGTAATTCGGGAATTATATTCCAGAGGAGCAGCAGGTCATTTTGAAAGAGATAAGATCATTGCAATGGTTGAGTATTGTTATTAATATCCAGGCTTGAAGAGTTGTCTCCCGATGTCCTACTTTGTCGAACATTACAGGGAATGGAGAAAACTACAAGTAAATACATGCCATTACCAATTCCTCGTAAATCATGGAGAGACCTAAGTATTGAATGTCCTAGGGTTCCCAAAAACCTCTGGCACCATGACTAGCTTTGTGATTGTGGATCAATATTCAAAGATGACTCACTTTATTCCTTGTTTGAAGGCATCTGATGCTGTCCATATAACTAAACTCCCCTTTCAAGAAGTCATTCAACTTAATGGGCTGCCTTAGAGCTTCGTCTCAGACCGTTTGTTGAGAGATTTGCATGGAGAAGGTTTAGAGAAAATAGGACGCTCATTCTATATTCCATAGCCTACCTCAAACATATTATTATGTAAGCTTAAAGAATACAACAATGACTAAACTACCCCCAAATCCTAATATATTCTTCTAACAATGTTAAATTATCAGTAGCTTTTCCAGAACTATATGGAAATTGCAGAATATAAAACTTAAGTTATCTTCTTTTCATTCCCAAAATGATGGAAAACGGAATTATTAATCGAAATTTGGGTGATCTCCTTCGACGCTTTGTTGGCAATCACATTGCAAATTGGGACCAAATGCTTCCTATAGCTGAATTTGCTTATAATAGCTCGATTAATCAGTATGCAGGTTGCAAACCCTTTGAGAGTGTGACAGGTTTACTTCCTAGGAAGCCAATTGATTTCATTTCTCTACCAATTAAGACCTATCCTGGTGTTAAAGCCAATGCGTTTGCCAAACATCTGTACGAGATACATGATATGGTGTAGCAAAGGAATGCAACAAGCAATGAGAGCTACAAACGACATACTGATTTGCAGAGAACATTTGTTGAATTCAACAAAGCAGACAAGGTGATGGTTCGAATTAGGCCTGCAAGATATCAAAAAGGAATGTACAAAAATATTCAATATGTAATGAAACGAGACCTGAGAAAATGGGATGAAGCTACTAATTCTACAAAGCTCATTCATCCTTCTTCATTCAACAAGTAGAGCCAAAATACTAGAATATTCGATGACAGCTATACGGACAGCTCACTAGGATACCTAGCATTCTTCTAGAATATTTTCATATCACTCCCTACACTCTTAGGAAATTAAAGTTCATTCTAACTTACTCTTAGGAAATTACAGTTCACTTCAACACAACAAATATATCACATAAGCCCAACTTGGAATAAATAAATTATAATCGACCACAACAAAGAGACTTGGTAAACACATCAGCAAGTTGATCTCCAAATTTTACAAAAGGTGTTCAAATATCTATACCCAATATTCTATCCTAGATGAAATAACAATCAACTTCAATGTGCTGTGTTCTCTCATGGAACACTAGGCTAGAGGCAATGTGCACAACAGCATGATTATTGTAATATAGAGGAATAGGTGTAGGAACAGAAAAATCCAATTTCCTTAAGAAATTGTCAGAACCATTGTCAATTTACTAGTCATAAGAGTCATAGCCCTATACTCTGCCTCTGCATTAATCGAGCAAGCACTATATGTTTCTTACTCTTCCAAGTAACAATGATTACCTCTCAAAAATCTACAATACCCAGTAGTAGATCTTCTGTCAAATGGGGATCCTGCCCAATATGCATCAGTTAATCCTTCTTAAATAGAATACCACAACCTGGAAATTTCTTTAGATATCGAAGACTACGAATCACAGCCTCCCAATGTAAAGTTTTAGGTGCTTCCATGAATTGACTTACTACACTTACCGCATAAGAGATATCTGATTTGGTGATAGTAGGATAATTCAATTTCCAAACCAATAGTCTGTATCTACTAGGATCATGAAACAACTCTCCATCATCTTTCAAAAGCTTCTGATTTGGGTCCATAGGAACATCAACAGCACGAGCACCCAAAAGACTTGTTTCTACAAACAACTCTAGCACATATTTCCTCTAGATAAATTAACCCTTGTTCAGTTCTAGCAACCTCAACGCCTAAGAAATACCAAAGTTCCCCAAGTCTTTAGTCAGAAATTTCTCCTACAAAAATTGTTCCAGTCTAGCAATTCCTCTAGAATCATTCCCAGTAATTACAATGTAAACCACAAGGAAGATATACCCAGCATCTGTATGCAAAAGGAATATCGAATGATTAGTCTAACATCGAAGAAGACCGAACTCTCTTACCACATTAGAAAATTCGCCAAACCATGCTCATGGAGATTGTTTGAGGCTATATAGTGCCTTCTTCAATCTACACACATATCCCTGAGACTCCTCCAGAGCAACAAACCCAGGTGATTGCTCCATATAGACTTCTTCAAGAAAACCACCATAAAGAAAAGCACATTTCACATCCAATTGATACAAGGGCCAATCAAGGTTGGTTGCTAGAGAAATCAAAACTCAAATAGAAGAAATTTTGAAAAAGGGAGAGAGTGTCTGATCAAAATCGATGCCATAGCTTTGTGTATAGCCTTTAGACACGAATCAAGCTTTCAACTTATTTAGGCTGCCATCAGGATTAAATTTGACACTATATACCCATTTGCAGCCAACAAGCTGTTTGCCTGGAGGAAGAGGAACAAGTTCCCAAGTGGCATTCTGATGCAGAGCCTCCATTTCTACTTCCATTGTGTTTCGACAACCAGGGTCAAATAGGGCATCTTTAACTGTTCTAGGGATGGACATAATAGAAATATGCGACATGAAAGAAGAAAACAAAAGAGATAAGGCTTGATAAAAAAACAAAGTAAACAAAAGGATGCTTGGTCACACAAGATCTAGTACCTTTTTGGAGAGCAATAAGTACAGATTCTGATGTCAGAGAAACTGGATCTGAAGGCTCCGCGGAAGGTGGTGGAAGCACAAGGGGGGGATGGTTGTGGTTGCTGTACACCTATAGGGGAGCAGAACTCTGAAGTGGCACTGTCACGTCAAAAGGTGGGATTGATTTTGAAATGTCGGTTTTCCGACCCAACACCCAATACGAATATAAAAACGTTTCACATTACTTATTTACACGATGTTGTTTTATACCAGCCAAAAATGACGTCGTTTTAGTCATGTATATATTCATTGAAGAGGGTGAAGCCTCGAAGGTTTAAATTCGGAGATTGGGTACTGAGGAAGGTCACATTGGATATTGTGGCATTCTCGTTGCTGCCTATTGTTGCTTGGATTGAAACTCTTCTCTGTCCCCACTTGAAACTTGGCATACCAATGAATGAAGTGCGTGGTTTCCAAATCCCAGCCTTGGTTATAATGGATCAAATCTGGCTTGCCCACAATAAGTTGATTCATGAGTCTATTCAGCCTGAGCCCCTTGCAATTCTGAAGATTATAAAAACCAGTACTTGGCATCACTTGTCAACTTGGCAACATGGGGAGTCTGATTCAGCTGAATGGATGCCACCTCCTTTTGGTACTTTCAAGGTCAATTTTGATGTGGCTATTAGACCAACTTTTGTTGTTATTGCCGCCACCCTCAGAGATCATAGTGGTAATTTCCTAGCAGTTAATTATTTGAAGCTCTCTTCCACGGATGCAAACTTGGGTGAAGCCCACGCCATGCTTTTGGCAGTAAGGTTAGCTGCCTCTTTCGGTTGTTCCCCGCTTATCATTGAAGGTGATTCAATGTTAACTATCCTTGCCATCAAGGATTTCTAGTTCTTGGACTGGAATTTTGCGTCATTCATCTCCAACATCCAGCTCCAGCTGCTCTCCTTGATTTGCGTTGGTGCACACCTTGTTGCTAGATGGGTTGCTTCTCACCTTGTGTTCAGAAGCATTCCCACTTTGTTGTCTTTTATTTCCTCTTTTCGTTTAAGGAGTGGCAAAGACTCTCCTTTGTATTCCTCCTCCCCAGTTTTCTCTTATTTGAATAGGAAAAAAAAATAACATTGTCGAAAACTATTATATGGCTTGGGAACTAGCTCATGGGTCTTATCACTCTGAGTAGTGTCTGCATCATCCCCAACACTCAGATTCCCCATGACGTTGGCGCCTAGAGTGCCACTAGAGATAGTTAAAGCCTTGGCATGAAGCATCTCTAGTTCAAAATTTAGTTTTCTTTCAATTTGTATTTTCTTTTTCGTTTGGGTTGATTAGCTCAACAATGAGCATTACATTGGCTACATCGAAGCTCATGTCAATGTACAAATTTGTCGCTGATTGTCTTGATCAATGCTGCACTGATCTCTGCCTCTCCGCTAGGAGTGTAAACGAGCCGAGCTTGAGCGAGCCTCCCTTGTTTAGGCTCAGCTTGTTTAAATTTTGCTCGAGCCGAGTTTAAGGACGAGCCAAAGAAATTGAGCTCGAGCTCGAGCTCATAATAAATCAAGCCGAGTCGAGCTAGTTCACAAGTTGTCTCTTATATTTAATTTAATTTTTTTAATTTATTTTTTTATTATAAATTTAAACTTCAAATACTCTTAAACAGCTCAATAAGCCAACTTGCATATGAGCATTTGCTTAGTCTGGCTAGCGAAATATGGAGCTCGAGTCAATACAACAAGGCACTTGGTTTCGAAGAGAAAGGATATGCATCCTTTTATAATAAAATGATGCTATTAGAAAAAAAAAAAAAAAAATCATCAATTTTTAATATTATATGAGAAATTATGTGAATAACTACCAATTCGAACTTTATACGAGTTGCTCACAAGCTTAGCCGAGCCGAGCTAGCTTCATTTAATATTCGAGCTAGGATTCGTGTTCACGAAACGCTTCATTTAATATTCGAGTCGAGCACAAGCCGAGCCCGAGCTCACTCACGAGCGGCTTGCTCTCTTAACAGCCCTACTCTCCGCCCACAGCCCTTTGTTGCCGCCACCTTTCAGCCTTGGTACTTTCCTTTGCTAAGATCATTTTTTTTTTTTTTTTGTTATCTAGGTTTCATGAGTTGTGAGTTCCTTAACTTTTAGTTTGAAAAAAAAATAGAAAATAAAAAGAAGAAGAAGCTCAAAGAGGCATATGTTTGGCCCATGCCGGCCAAAAGTTACCGAAGTTCAAATCCTGGCCATAGTAGCCGATGCCAGCCATAGTACCCGAAGTTCAAGTTCAAGAGCAGTCGATATTTCAAATCAGGCGCCATCAATTCGAGTCACCTCCCTCGACCGCCACAAACTCCAACGAGTTTCTAGCCACTATCTCGGCCTTCGTCGCTAACCAAAGAACAAACTCCAGTTTTACTAAGTTTACAGCTTTAGTTTGAAGGGGAATGTTAAAGCATATCATAGAGTTCAAGAATAATAGTCACAATTGAAGACTATCATTGATTTACAGTTGAAGAATGTCACTGAGTTACAATTGAAGTCTAATTATAGTTAAAAACTATCACCTAGCTAACTTAGCTAGAGTAAAAGTCTATTTGTATCCAACGTGATTCTCCTATAAATAAGAGCATTTTATATTGTAAACATCACTCAGAGTATGTTGGATAAGTAGTTAACACAGCCAAGGAGACCTTTACCCGAATAAGATTAGGGTATCTTCACAACCAAACGACAGTGTTTGGTCTGGAAAAAAAAAATTCTTCCTCCGACAACCACCTGAAGCAGTCGGTTAAGCCACACAATTTCAAAGACAACCACAAAATCAAAGAGGAGCAAGCACCATGACTTCTCCGGCCACTACAACACAAAAGAGAACCCTAACTTCCACACAGTCACCAATGATACTGCAACCACCTCCAAACCGAACAAATAGACCAGTGTCTACCCTGAACCATTTAGATTACCAGGGGCTTTGTTTCCACAACCTTGGTCAAGGAAATTGTGGCAATGGCGGCGTCATACAACAATTATGGTTGTGCGGATGACAACACCAGTACCTCCAACCCAAGGTGTGGAAGAACGAAGGTGGTCTTCAAACTTGTTGGAAAACAAAGGGGAAAATGAATTATTTGCTCTACAGACTTATTCTATTAAAATGCTTTGATACCATGTAATGAAACAAGACTGAGAAAATGGGATGAAGCTACTATTTCATTCATCCTTCTTCATTCATTAAATAGAGCCAAAATATAAGAATATTCTATGACAGCTATAGGGACAGCTCCACTAGGATACCGAGCATTCTTCTAGAAGATTTTCATATCACTACCTACGCTCTTAGGAAATTACAATTTAACACATTCAAAAAGTGCACATTCTTATAAATTTTGATTATCATTTTTAGTGCTAATAATGTTCTTGACTTGCCAAAAGATATGGGTATAAATAATAATGTCTTCAATATTTAAGATCTCACTTTATACCAAGGGCATGACAAAGATGAACCTAACGATGCTATTTTTGCTAAACTCCCATGAGCCCCACATGTGAAGGAAAAGATTGAAGATATCATTGATTATCAACTTGTGTCTGGAAAAGACTATCAAAGGTATCTCATTAAATGGAAGGAACATCCACTTTCAATTGTACTTGGATAACTAATTATAAGTTCCAACGCCTCAACCCCAACTTCTACTAATAGCTTATTGCCTTTAACTCGCCAGGGTTCAGTTTTCTCAAGCCGGGGAGAGATATTAGAGATAAGTGCAGCATTCTTATAAAGTTTATCAAAGGCATGGAAAAGACACTTCCAAGACCCAAACTTTAATTTGGCATGCATTAGATGATGTGATGGTACCTGGGAGCTTGCATAATTTAATTTGAAGTATATTTTGATTTTATTTTGTATTTTCGCTTAATAGTAGTGTGGGGTTATATTTATGGATTTCACTAGTTTTTTTTTTTTTTTTTTTTTAATTTTGGGCTTACTAATTTTTATTTTTATTTTATTAGTAATACAAATTCATTAAAAGAGCAGAGAAGTGCAATCCTAGTACATAAGAAGTATATAAGAGAGCCCCATAAAATATAGAAAAGAATAATAGAACTCCAAAAACTCAAAGAAATTCGATACATATAAATATGAATGTAATGTTTTCCTATGATAATTGAATAAAGAAAACAGCTATCAGAATTCCAACAACTACTTATTTATAAACTACGTAATGAAACCATATCCAAGGTACAATGCAGAGGAACACTAGGTATAATGCTTAGGTTTGTTTTTCTCAGCTATGTTTCCCTTTTGAAATTCCCAGCAATTTTATAGCAAATCCCACAGATTTATTCTTTTTTTATATAATCATAATCTTCAAACCCGATTCCAGCCCTCGTAGATTCACAAACAGAAAATACTATTCACAGCATAGTTCACTTATCGTTACTGCCAGATCAATAGAAATTGTACTCTTACTCCCAATTGTCAATCTTATTACTATTTTCCAATATCACAAATGAAAAAACAAAAGCATTATACATCAGATAAGTTTGGGAAAAGTTTATTTAATCATCCTTCACAATTTTCTCAAAATCAGTTAGTCGAAAAGAACCATATAAACTGACAGTTCATGCACAAAATTGAATGATCACCAGTAGAAACCAAGAACAATAATGCATGATATCGTAAGAATTTTATTTCTTGATGTTTACCTTTATACCAACAATAGCAAGCAAAACAAGGCCATCTTCAGGTAAAACCCATTGAGCTAAAAGCTCCTCATCAGTTGGAACCTTGTCCAATTCATATGATCTGTACGCAATCGCAACACATCGCAAACTGCTTGCAGCCATTTCATCAATAGCTGTCTTAAAAAATTCCTGGTAGAAACGTTTGTGCTAAGTCATTTTGTGCAACAAATCATAATGACCATGGTTTTATTCAGTACAATGCTGTAAAAGTAATGTCTTGCATGAGCTCTCTCAATGATCACAAAACATTTGCAGTATAATGACAGTTTGCGTCAATTGTCGCATAACTAATGCGTAGCATAATATACCGATTCATAGCAAAACCAAAAGTATTTCTCACAACAAGATTGGTGAAGGATTTTAGTGAGAATTAAAAAAGATAAGTTCTTTATTATTTGATATTACCTTGACAATCATATATGTGGCATTATAACCATTTTAAGGACAAACTTCTGGTCAAATATTTTAAATTATCTTATGATCTTTGTGACCTTAGTATACATTATCTACGCAAATCATGCCAACCTATTAACAGCAACTTGTACTCGCCACCCCTGATCTTTCATCACTTTTGCATCATACCCTTAACCTTTAAAAATTGTCAATTTAGGGTTATCATCTTTCAGAATTTTGCAATGTCAACCCTCCCGTCCAAATTCAGCATTAAGTCCTAACCGTTGATGAGTGAAATTCCCAAAATACCCCTAAGATGTTTATAAAATTACAAAAAATATCTTGAATTTGGATAGGGGTATTTTGGGGATTTTGCTTCCTCCGTTAAGATTTAATGCTGAATTTGGACAGAAGGGTTGACATTGCAAACTTCTGAAAGATAGTAATCATAAATTGACACTTTTTAAAGCTTAAAGGTATAAAAGTGATGAAAGATCAGCGGTGGTAAGTAAAGTTTTTCCTTCACTTAAATTTGGTACCTTTGTTTATTTTTTTATTTGTATTTGTAATTCTATCTTTATTTTATTTTTTGGTTTTCTCATAAGCTTTCAGATGAGGTATTACTGCTATTCGGCGAGCAACCACTATTCCTGACCTTATCTTCTTCAATGGACTGCAAGCAACCATTTGAGTCAAGATACCCTGTGCACGAGGCTAGAACTATCTCAGCTGCTCCCTTCCAGTGTATATGAACTTCAAAGTCATTCTGCCATAACAGTTATTAGCAGAATCTCGTGAGCCGTGAGCGAATGAGGCAAACAAGAAATGCTTAATGTATAAAGGACAGTCTGTGGCATCTTAAAAACACACATAAATATAATGAACATTAACACAATTCTAACATGCAATGATGCTAGTTCAAAATATGATTTTAGATCTTCTTCAATCTTCTGTGAACTTCCAAATATAACCCTGCTTACGAAGTTGCCAAAGTTCCAGCCAAAACAATTTGGAATGAGCATATCAGTTGGCTTAAGGGAAAGAGTCCATGGCTCATACCAGAGACCTAATGAATTTGTAAGTACTAATCTTGAGAAGTTTGATACCATATGGAGCTTGTGTAACAATTTAAATTAAGTATGTGAATATTCTTTAATAATGAGAAGCTTTTACAAGTAAATAGTCTCTTCTCGAAGCACTTTATGGCGCTAGGTATATGCACCTCTATGCATCTCCAGATGCATATACTTGAGCATACAAACTATGTTACCCTAAGAACTTTTTTTTTTTTTTTTTTTGAATAATGCTTTTTCATATAAATTTTTATCTTCCACTAAACACCCCAGCATTTCCAAAATAATTTGAAGGAATTAAGGTCTAAACATCTCCACTGGAAACAATATAATGGTCGGAGTTAATCTTTTTTTTAATAAATAATGTTGTATGCATCAAAAAGCATAAGGCACCCCTAAGTACAAAGGAAGTATATACAAAAAAGCCAAAGCTAGCACACTAAAGCCCCTCATAAGAGAGCCCTAAAACCCAAAAAAAAACCCTAAGCCCCCAAAACGGACCATTTAGAACAGATGGTAGTAGGTCACTTCAAAAAACAAAAGGGGAAACAACTTAAACAGAAAAACTTAAAAGAGTTTCACTAATTGGCAAGCTTCAAAACTAACAGACTTGAGAGGAAAAAAAAAAAAAACCATTACAAATAAGAGGGAAAAAAATATCCTATTTGAGGAAAAATATTAAGTGATATGTATGTACAAACGCATGTGATCTCAAAATCATCAGTGGGCAGACTTTCTGTTCTTATGTTATTATATCATATATGTCTTAAACCATTCTTCAGAATATAATCAACAGGATATTGAAGTTGAGTTAGATAGCAGAGGCTGTATGCATTTTGAGCTTGGAGTGCCAACACATCTTTCACATCTTTAAGAGATAGAAGCTTCAATTTTTTTTTTTTTTTTTTGGAATAAGGTAACAGTTATAAAAGAAAAAATTAGATTGCTGCTGTGATGACCATTTTGAGCTTGGAAGACCCATCCACTTTGCAGCTTTTTTTTTTGTTTCTTTTCTTATTTCCTTTTACCTTCGCAACATGCATTTCTTACTTTTTCTATTACATTATTACATATTATATATTAATAGCATTTGTGGGTGGGTCAAATTATGGGTCAAAAGAACCCTTGGGGTTGATATTGTTCAAGAAGCCCAAAACCAAGAGGGGGGCAAACTTGGTGGGCTGACATTTTTTTTTTTTGATAAGTAAATGTAATATAAAGCAAAAGCGCAAAGGGGCGCAACCCACTTACACGGGAGGTATAAAAAGAGAGCGCCTAAGAGGGAGAGAAATGAAAAAGAAAATCAGAAAAGCTAATCTCTAAAGGAGCTAGCCAAGCGGCCGTCGAAGAGTAAAGAGTAAAGAGAAAAAAATGGGTCAATTCCTTTATATTCCTAGTGGAATTACCAAAACATCTAGCATTTCTTTCATTCCATATACACCACATAAGACACAGAGGGATCATCTTCCACACAACTGCGCTACGGGATCGTCCTCCCGACCACCAACTCTCGAACAAGTCTCTCACCCTGCAAGGCATGACCCAATGCAAGCCAAACCGAATAAAAATCGAATGCCAAAGAGCACTTGCGAGCTCACAGTGGAGAAGAAGATGATCGACTGTCTCTCCGGACTTCTTGCACATACAACACCACTCCATTACCACTATATTCCTCTTACGCAAAGTATCATGTGTCAAGATTTTGCCTAGAGCCGCTGTCCACCCAAAAAAAGCCACTCGCATAGGAGCTTTAGTGCGCCAAATGCTCTTCCAAGGAAACACCTCTTGATTGGAGTGGGACAAAGCCTTGTAGAGCGACTTAACCTCAAACTTTCCTTTCTTAGACGAAATCCAGCACATACGATCTGCCACTCCTATGGAAATCTTGCAAGAATACAACCGATCAAAGAAAGGAGAAACCATATCCATCTCCCAATCTTGAACGGGCCGAACAAAAATGACATTCCATTCAACTCCCCCACTCCTCCAAGTAAAATTATCCTTCACCCAAGCTTCTTTGTGTCTGGCGATATTAAATAAGGACGGAAAAGCTTGCTTCAAGGAATTCTCCCCACACCAAATATCATGCCAGAAACGAACTTTCGAACCCTCCCCCACCTCGAATCGAATCTCTTGGCAAAAAAATTCCAAACTTGACGAATGTGCTTCCATAGGCCCACACCATGGGAACCCGGCACCTCCTTCGTGCACCACCCACCTTCCTTGTCTTCATACTTAGCTTTGATAACCTTACACCAAAGAGCCTCGCTCTCATTTGCATATCTCCAAAGCCATTTCCCCAAAAGAGCTTGATTAAAAAGGTGCAACTTCCGAATGCCAAGGCCACCATAGCGAAGGGGACGACAAATTTGATTCCAACTTACAAGATGCATCTTAGACTCATCACCCATTCCTCCCCACAAGAAATCTCTTTGGACTTTCTCAATCCTTTTAGCTACACTTATAGGAAGCGGAAACAGAGACAAAAAGTAAGTCGGAAGATTAGCCAAAGTGCTCTTAATAAGAGTTAGGCGACCTCCTTTAGAGAGATATATCCTCTTCCAACCCGCCATCTGGCGCTCCAACTTTTCAATCACATCATTCCACATAACCGTATCCTTGTACGACGCCCCTAGAGGGAGACCCAAATACTTCATAGGCAACTCGGCAACACTACACCCAAGGATACTAGCTAATACCCCCATGTTCTCCACCTCACCAATAGCCACAATCTTTGATTTTCCCAAATTCACTGTCAAACCCGATACAACTTCAAAACATAAGAGAATGAGACGTACATACCGGATTTGCTCAATAGAAGCTTCACAAAATATCAAAGTATCATCCGCAAATAAAGAGTGAGAGACCATCAGCTCCGATAACACCCTATTTCCCACCGAGAACCCAGTCAAAAGGCCGTGTTCTACCGTCGTATTCACCATTTTACTCAAAGCCTCCATCATAAGCACAAACAACAAAGGAGAAAGAGGATCCCCTTGCCGGATTCCCCTCGAACTATTGAAGAAGCCTTCCGGAGAACCATTCACAAGGATGAAAAATCTTACCGACTTAATACACCACTCTATCCAAGCCCTCCACCTCTCTCCAAAACCACACCTATGCAGCAAATACAAAACAAAATCCCAATTGACATGGTCATAGGCCTTTTCCAAGTCCAATTTACAAAGAATACCCGGCAACCCTAATTTCATGCGACTATCCACGCATTCATTGGCAATGAGAATGGAATCTAGGATTTGCCGACCCCCGATAAAAGCATTTTGAGAATAGGAAATAACCTTTCCCAAAACAGTTTTCATCCTATTGGCAAGCACCTTAGAAACAATTTTATACACCCCTCCCACCAAGCTGATGAGCCTAAAGTCCTTCATCTCCACCGCTTCCGCCTTCTTCGGAATCAAGGAAATAAAAGTTGCATTCAAACTCTTCACCAGATGACGTCCTCGGTAGAACTCAGCAAAAACCGCCATAACATCTTGTTTAATAACCCCCCAACAAGCTTGAAAAAAAGCCATGGAAAAGCCATTTGGACCCGGGGCCTTATCACCATCCATGCCCTTAACCACCTCCCAAACCTCCTTTTCCTCAAAATCTCTTTCTAACCACCTATTATCCTCCTCATCAATAGACAAAAATGGCTGGTTATCCAATCTAGGACGCCAAGTGCTTTGTTCCGAGTATAAGCCTTGATAGTACTGAACTATGTGATCTTTTATTATAACTGGATCCTCGGATAATTCCCCATTTATACGAAGCACCTCTACCCGATTGCCCCTACGATGAGAATTAGCCATCTTGTGGAAGAAACGAGTATTTCGATCCCCCTCCTTGAGCCACAAAGCTCTCGATTTTTGTCTCCAATGAATTTCCTCACACAACAAGGTGTTCTCCAATTCTTTCACCAAGTCTGCCTTCCGAATCTTCTCCTCCTGGCCTAAACCTCTCGACTCTGCCACCTCATCCAACTCTTCAATACCTCCCAACAGCTCCTTCTTCTTCCTCCCAATATCCCCAAACACCTCCTCATTCCATTTTTTCAAGTCCACTTTAAGGGATTTCAATTTATTAGCAAGCACATAACTAGCTAAACCCTCAAACGAATACGACCCCCACCAAGAAGAGACCTTCTCCACAAAACCCTCTGCTTTAAGCCACATATTTTCAAATTTGGTGGGCTGACATTTGGGCTAAAAATGCCAACATAGTGAATCAGTCAGGATTATCCTGGTTTTTTTTTTTTTTTTTTTTTGGATGGGTAATGGAAATAGAAAGTTGCTACAACACATTCTCCTCACCATCTCTTCAGCATCTTCCTTCTTTCAACATCTTGATTTTTTCAAAAAAGAAAAAAATACAAGAGAGAGGAGATGGCAAGGAGAAGGTGAGGAGAATGAAAAAGAGCATTTCTCATGGAAATATCATAAAAAGCGTAAAGGCAGTATACATAGGAAGCACCTAACATAAACCCAAACAAAACAAGAAGAAAACCCACAAAACCCGAAAAGCCTTCAAACCCAACAAGCACTCAACCTTGAAATCCACAAAACACCAAAAGCCCTTTGACCCGAAACCCACACGAAGCACTCAACACTAAAGGATGTGAGTCTTGCCTTTCCCATGCCTAGAGGACGGCAAGCAGTGTCATAGTTTATGGAGCATTATAAGTTTAACAGCTCCCTTCTACCTCGTCTTAGAACGCGCACCTTTTACTTCCCAAGGATGATCCTCTTCAATAGCTGTTAGGACCGCCATAGTCATATCCTCAAACCCCTCACACGCGACCCCCACCACAGGACAAGAATTCTTATCGCAACTCAAAGTCCAATCCAACGGCATCGCAAGGGAAAAACACCCACAAAGGGTAAGGAAAACATTCATCCTCCCAATGGTACTTATATGTCTCTTATTCAAAGCAACTACACTCTCTCTGAAAGCCTAAGCACTCTTTCTCTCTCTACCCTTAACGGATGCACGTGAAAGCACGTCCCATTGGATTCCAGATCCTGCTCACCTCCCTCCAACGCATATGGTAATGGTGATTTGGGATGTAATCCCTATCGACGCTTCAGGTGGCTTTGGTTGGTTTCCTAGCTGTTAGTTAAGCTCTTCATCTACTCCAATTGTTAGGCCCACATGAGCGGTAGCTTTCTCCGGAGCGTGTGGCTCGCTTGAGGTGGTTGTCATTGAGTTCCGGCTTGCCTTCTTCCACCAAAGGCTCGTGCAATCGCATTTGTACTTTGTTTTGGAGAGCGGTGGGGGTGTGTGTAAGATAGATCTACTAGGGATCTATTTTGGCTCAATTCTTTTTAGCTCGACAGGCCCCAGTGTGCGGGAGATTGTAGTTGAAGGTTGTTTTTTCTTCTCTGGTGGCACGGATGAGCGTGTCTAACACCCTTTTATCTCTTGGTGAGGAAAGGAACCCAACTTTTAGGTGAGCCTAAAGATGCAAAGTAGATTTCTAGTGGAGACAAAAGCATTTGTGCTTTTGGTTTTGGGTGAGCTAGAAGAAAAGAGGAAAGGCTTTTTAGGTGAGCTACTTCTAACTAACAAGTGCACCAAATGGCTAGCGTTGACGATAGAGATTCTGACGGGATTCCCAGGTGATAAAGAGTTTGTCAAATCTTACAAGGAGGGGATGAAGATTTTGATCATTTGTCACAAGATATGCCATGATAGGGCTGTTTTGAGAATCTCCAAATAGATAGTAATATGCTGAACAAGGTATTGAGAAATTAATATCAAATTTCCTCATCAAACAAATAATATAAAGAAATAAACTTGTGATCAACTATGTCACAACCTAGGACATGCTAATTACATTTGCACTATACCCAAAAAAAGACTAATCACAAATGATGCTCCATGTTATCACTTACATAAGCTAATTTCACTAAGTAAATAACCAATGTAGGACTCAACATATGTCCAACACCCTCCCAATCCAACCCAGTCAAAATGGGTTGAAAAAAACTATGCCAAAAACATGAAACCTTGGGATAAATCAATTACCTGTTTTACAGCAACACCACCACGCTTTTTCTCTGAGTTGAAAGGGAAGACATGGAAAACCACTGACTCTGATCTCACAATATCAAAATTCATTCCCAGCTGCAAAACAAATTCAATACTAAAATCAACTTCACTAAGTAAATAAGTACCAATCGTAGATACTACATACACTTAACAAGCATACCTTGACTGCCCAACAAAGGATAGCCTTTTCCGTAGGAGATCCAGAAACCTCCACATCTCCACCGCCCTAAGGAAAAAAAGGAAGTCAATGGCAGAATTTGATGCTATAGAGGCAACCACATCGATAATCAGCAAAGTTAAAGATCAAAGAGCCCCCAGATAAATTCTGGAAGCAAAGAGTAATCCAATGATAGAAGAAAACAAGAACAGACTTACGGATCAAAACTATGCTAATTCCCTTTGAAGTGAGGATAGAGTAAGAAAATCATCTGGGTGATTAGTAATAGAGATACCATCAAATTATACTGCCATAAATTGTATTATGTAAAAGGAAAAAACAAGTTCCTATTAACCATTAGCCAATAGCCATAAATTAGGGTCCATCTAAAGATAAAACCAGCTATGTTGGTTTAATTCCTAGCACAACTATCAGCACTAGAGGAAATAGCTAGATCAATTTTTATCAGTTTTTCTTTTGCTATTATCAGGTCAAGATCTTGTAGAAAGCTCTTGGTTCTAGGGCAGATACGGTTCAGATATTTTCATGAAGTTAGTCAAGGATTAAAAACTTCCAGTTTTGTCACTTTAATTATATTAAAAATTGAAAAAATCTTCATTAAACGTGTGTAACAATACATCACCACATTTCATTGATGTTGAGGTGGTGTAATTAAATGGTCAATTTGGTCCAACGTACTTTTTCAGAAAAAGTAATTATTCATATTATTTTTCACCAAAGATGCTGTACCTCAGAAGATTTAAAAAATGCATGACATTTAAACAGCATATATTTTCTTATCTTTTGAGTTTGTCAAAAATTATTTCAAAAGTTCCTCAGCCCTCCCACTTGTGCAGTTTTGTAAAAACAATTACATTTCATGTTTGATACTTTTAATTCAAATAGTATGCTGTTGTAACAATTTTCAGTCCTTCTATTACAGCAAAATCAGCTATAGTGCTATTAATATTGACACATGTATGTCCAGGCTTATTCAATATTGCTAGTGCAAAGGACGCCCCAGTTGCGGCGCATTTGGAGGTGATGGGTGACTCTAACCAATGGAATCTTAGTTTTTCTAGAGAGGCGCATGACTGGGAGGTGGATGTATTGGCCTCTTTCTTTCAGGTGTTACAGTCTGCTCGAGTGAATCGAGGGTGTAAAGATAGGTTGTGGTGGAAATTTTCCAAAAAAGGCCGTTTCAAGGTCAAGCTCTTTTACGCTTCCTTGGTTCGTTCTGAAGGGAGGGGATTCCCTTGGAAGAGCGTGTGGCGAACTCAAGCTCCTCCAAGGGCAAGTTTCTTTGTGTGGACGGCGGCTTTGGGCAAAATTCTAACCCTAGATAACCTCAGAAAGCGACAAGTGATTGTGACGAACAGATGTTATTTATGCAAAAGGAATGAGGAGACAGTGGATCATCTTCTCTTGCATTGTGAGGTTGCTTATGCTTTGTGGTGTGCCTTTTTTGGTCGGTTTGGGTTGTCTTGGGTGATGCCGAGACGGGTTTCGGATTTACTCGCTTGTTTGTGGTCTTCGGGGAGGAGGGGGAGTGCCGCGGTTTGAAAGATGGTGCCTACTTGCTTCTTCTGGTGTTTATGGAGGGAAATAAATAATAGGTGCTTTGAGGATTCGGAGGGGACATTGGAAGACATCTTAACTTCTTGCTTTCATACTTTGTATCTTTGGACTATTGCGCATGTCTTTCCGGTGTCAATTAGTTAGGATGATTTTCTTGCTCGATTTTCCCTTCTAGTTAGGTGATCCTGTTGTATACACTCAATGTACTCCGGAGTGCCTTTACGCTTTTTAATAAAACTTTTTATTACTTATCAAAAAAAATATTGACACGTGTATGTTTGAATACATATGCATTCAATATATTCTCTATGTTTGGTTATTTCTTCTTTTTTTTTCTTATAATTCTCAATGTTTTGTAATTCTTATCCTAAATTACATTCATAGTCGCAAAAATTGGTGAAATCTCCATGATGAATGCTATATATTCTACTGAAAGCAAATGAAATAACTGGATATAGTATAGTGGAGGGAAACTAGAGCATGATAATATGCATTTAAGATGATCAATCACACATAAGTTTAATACGATATTACCAAATCCCTGTTAAGCAAAGAGTCATACCATACAAGCATTTTTATTTTTAAATTCTACAACTCAATTGGTAGCAACAACAATTAACATTGACTCATCACCTCAAGTAGAGAAAAAAGCACAAGCTATTAGGACATTTTCAAAGCCATACTTCATTAAGAGGGGCAAGCTAGGAATGACAGGTTGAGCGTTGTACAATTACGGAAGTATGGAGGTTGGTTCCATTGTGTTTAATGTGGTATCTTTGGTGAGAGAGGAATGCTTAGAGCTTTGAAGATGTTGAGACCTTGGTGACAGAGTTGCGGAAGATTATGTTCAACACTTTCTATACTTGGATATATGCACCATAGTTTGATTGTTTCTAGTTTGGCAGATTTTTTGAATTTTTGTTCTTTTTCTTCACATTAGGGATTCTCTTATATTCCATGTGTACTAAGTTTGTGCTCTTTCGTGCTTCTTTAATGATATTAAAATTACTTATTAAAAAAAAAAACAGATTTATTCTTACCCCCGAAGTACAGTCTCTAGAGGTTTACATGGGTAATTTGACCCATCTTCTATAATGGTATTGAGAAAAGCTTCTACAAACCATTTCTAGATTTGGCTCGTTTGGCAAATCGGTTTCTATATTTGTTTTCTAGAACAGTTTTCGAGAACAAAATCAAAAATAATTTTCTGTTCTTTTTTCGTTAAAAAAGCATTCAGCAAACGGATTTTGAAAACAGTTTCTAAAAATAGAAAATTGGTCTAATTTTGTTTGGACAACTATTCTGAAAAAAACTCAATCATTGTTTGGGGGTAGCCGAGGGTATAAGTATGTAAATAATTAAATATAATATATTATGCATAAGTATATAATATATAATTATATCTATAACAATATAACTACGTAACAATGCGTATAATATTTCTCTCTCGACAAAGGAAGAAAATCAAAAAAGACCAAATAAAAACACCGAAAACTATTTTCGGAAACATGTATAAGTCATTCCCAATTTTTGATTTGGGTGTTTTCGTTTTCACTTATTTTGATTTTTAAAACAGTTTGCCAAAAACACATCAACAGTACAGAAACGCGTTTTGCTATTTTAGAAATAGAAAAAACTATTTCTAAAACAGCTACCAAACAGGCCTGAAATTCTGGGTTTGGAGAGTGGGCATATAAAAACAAACATCATTTAGAAGGGAGCCAAACATCTTGGCCTTTTTTTTCTGAAAGAAAATATAAACCATAGCAAAATCCATTTTGCTGGAGTATTCAGTTTTTTAAAACTTTTTAGAAAGTAATAAGATCAGCCATGGTTTCATGGCAGTGAATGTCAACGCATATTTATCTTTTAGCATCCAAAAGAGGGATGGTACATCCAGGGAGAACTGCAGTTGTAATTCTGGAGCCAACTAAAGAAGAATTGTAGGTTCTTCTCAAGCTTCAACATTAATACCAACCAAAATGCTTTTTTTTTCTTTTGGATAAGAAATTAACATCATTAAAAAGCACAGTGGGGCGCAACCTTAGTATACTGAAAATATACAAAAGAACACCCTTATTAAGAAAAAAAGACAAACAGAAGTTCAAAAAATCTGCAAAGCTAGAAACAAGCAAGCTACGATGTGATGATATCCAAGTATATAAAGTGTTGAACATAATCATTAGCAACTTGATCACCGAAATTTATATATCCTCAAAGCTCCAACATTCCACTCTCTCCAATGAACCTCATTAAACACAATGAAGCCAACCTCCATCCAACATTCCACTCTCTCCAATGAACCACATTAAACACAATGAAGCCAACAAATCTCTAACCCTTCTAGGCATAACCCAATCAACGCCAAACAGATTAAGGATAGAGCTTCATAATTCTCTTACTACTTCACAATGAAACAGCAGGTGATCAATGGACTCCCCACTCTTCTTACGCATGCAACACCAATCCACCACTACAACATCCTTCTTTCTCAAATTATTCAATGCCACTGTACACAAAAAACACCACCTTCAAAGGAGCCTTTGCTCCTCAAATACGCTTGCAAGGAAAAGGGGCATTAGGACTAGTTAACACTTGATAATACTTCCTTTCAAACAAAAACACTTGATAAAACTTCACTTCAAAGTTGCTCCTTTTGAAAGGACTCCAACAAATTCTATCCACGTCTTCTTCTCTTACTTTGACAAAATACAACCTCTCAAAGAAAGAAAAGGCCACCTCCACCTCCACCTCCTAATCTTGTACCGGTCTAGTAAAAATTGCATTCCAATGAATATTCCCATCTTAAAACTGCACATTATCCATCATCCACGCATCCTTGCTAAGTGCAATACTGAAGAGTAAATGAGACACTAGTAGCTCTTCATTGTTCCTCAACCTCATTGAAAATCCAGACAAAAATCTCCTATACATTGTAGCCAACATCATCCGACTCAATACCTCCATAATCACAAACAAAAGTGGCAATAACAGATCCCCCTATCTCACTCCACAAGAGCTATTAGAAAAGCCGGATGATGAACCATTAATAAGATGGAAAACCGTGCTGCAGTAATACACAGCGCTATCCAATCCCTCCATTTCTCCCCAAATCCACATATCTTCAACAAATAAAACAAGAACTCTCAATTTACATGATCATACACCTTTTCCAAATCCAATTCACACAGCACTCCAAGTTCTCTAGACCTATTCCGACTATCAAAACATTCATCAGAAATTATATCTGAATCCAAAATTTTTCCAGAGTCATGAATGCATGCTGTGAATTAGAAATTATCTTTCTCAACACTGATTTTAGCCTTTTCGCTAAGACCTTGGAAATAATTTTATAAACGCCACCCACTAAACTAATTGGATAGAAGTCCTTAGTGTCAGTAATAGCCTACTTTGGTGTTTAGCAAAAACCACAATCACAATTACGGTTAAACAATGCAAGAACAATCACACAAAAAATAACACCAAGATTTTAAGTAGTTCCCTCAATGTGAGGTGTGAGGTATGTCCACTGGAGGAAGTGATCACGAAGAAATTCACTATGAAAGATGGAGTACCAAAATATAGTTGAGAGAAAATCCCTCAGACCCAAAACCCAAATACACCCACCCAAATCTCACTATCACACAATAGAGATTATTCCCCAAAAGAGAATACAAAAGACAAAAATACAAACTCTTCTTTTACTGGGACAAGACGGCGGCTGGTCTTTATTTTTCTCTCTCACGCAATAGCATCCTTTCTTTTTCTCTCTTGTTTTGGCTCCTCCAAAATCAAGAAGAAAACAGTCGATTATACATAGCAGCCCACCCTTTTTCACCTTTTGTGCGGCTCTATGATGATGCACAGTGCTTGCTACTCCTTAAGTACAGCAGCCCACTGTCATGTGCGGCTTTGTTGCTTCTCTTGTGCACACTTAAAAAAGGACCAAAGACATGTATATATAATCAAGCAAAGTTGATTGCTTGAGGGGAGAAAACCAAGTCAGTCAAATAAAGCTACTGCACGTAGGTCTTCTATTCAAAGTTTAACTTGGAATTCTTGTCTCCCAAACCCACAAGTAAAAGGAAAAAAGCAATGGTTCCCCACCAACTTTGAATGCAAGTCACCACGTCAACATTTGGGATAAGAGAAACAAAGGTTGCATTAAAACCTCTTCTCAAACTTTCGTCGCCTATGAAACCCCTTAAAAACTGCCATGATGTCCTCTTCCAATACCTCCCAACACTTTTAGAAAAGTGTCATAGAGAAACTATCCCAACACTCAGAGACAACCAATAAAATACCCAACGAAATTAGTAGACCACATATACAAGAGGGGCTCCCAGCAAAATTTTTTGACAAAAACTATGCATGTAAACAAACAAATCGAGGATCATTTCTTCAGGAGGCATAGAATAGTCATTTATGTATAAATATTTGACCTAAAGAAATTGATCAACAATAACCTCTATCAAAATCAAAGATATCCATTGAAAGGGTTAAGCCAACTCATAATTCAAGAAGAATGTGTTATATTTTGCATCCGAGAATTCGTCCACACACAGACACTAAGATTACAACCTCTAAGTAAGCCCTCACTAGATTTTGCAACAACAAAAAAGAGGGTCACTAACCTTAGGCACAAAAACTTTGCCTGTGGTATTCTGTGCAATTCCCTCAACAAGTAGAGAAGATACCAGTGGATTTAACTGCGAAGAGTCACCTGGTGGATTTATCCTCTTTCTCCCAATACATGCCTCAACTACAGTCATCTGCAATCAAAAAAATATAACTAAAAGTCAAGAACCATTTAAACCTCAATAATTGAAGGTTTTTTTAATAGTTAGCTAAAACATTTGCAAACAACACAAAAGTAGGCGAAAAAAATATAAATATCTGCCCATAATATGTTTCAGAAAGACACATAAAAGATTCCCAATGAAACCGAGGCTAGTAGAAATTCAATGGTCTACGCTAACTGCTTTTGGTCCCAAATTTTTTTGGGTTGCTTTTAATGAATGTAGATGTTTTAGATGATTCTGGAATGAGCTTCCTTCATTTACCAAAATGTTCTTTATAAATGAAAAACAAAAGAAACATACTCATTTAGATAACCTAAGAAATTAACTTGAATGGTAAACAAAAGGTCATATCATGTTGTTCAAACATGTGTTCACTGTTGAGAAAAACAACAAGTCATTTAGTATAGGGCTGGACAACAAGCATGGTCCCTAAACTACAGGTCGTTCAGCAACAGCAGAGCAAAAAAATACAGAGATGTTGCTTTGCTTTTGTTTTTGATGTTTGAATTCTAGTTTCTTGTTTTACTGCTCTTTAATCTCTTTTGATCCCTAGTGTTGCGTATTGGAGCTATTTGGTTGTATATCTAAACTCAAGATGACAACAATTAGACCTAACAAAATTCATAAAAAGAGGAAAGAGAGTCAGGTGACCTCCCACAGTGAGAATCCAACTCTCCATACACGAGGCTCAAGCTGTCGAGAGACTTGAGAGAGATTTCATGGCCATCCTACAAGAGGTTGAAGGCGTCATTCAGAAAGTGGAACCAAGCCTTGAGCAATTATACTTCTATGGTGGAGTAGATTTTTCCACACCAAATTCTATTTCTACTTTTGTCGATATTGGTATTTTAAGCAAAGAAGAGGTAGACACACTTCATCAATTTATGTCTTGTAACTAGGGGTGTTCGCGAGCAAAGCCGCTCGCGAGCGAGCTTGGGATTGGCTCTTATAACCTTGGCTTGTGCTCGACTCAACTATTAAATGAGGCGCTTCGTGAACACAACTCTTGGCTCAAATATTAAACGAAGCAAGCTCGGCTCAACTTAGTTAAGCTCGTGAGCGCGCCCTCAGGTATGCTACAGAGAGGGAAGCTTATTGGAAGAAGGTAGTCGAAGCAAAATATGGAAGTATGTATGGAGGTTGGTGTACTAGATAGGTTGAGGGGTCTTTTGGTGTTGGGGTTTGGAAGCATATTAGGAGAGGGTGGGAGTCTATTTCTAAGTTCATCAGATTTGAAGTTGGAGATGGATCCCAAATTAGGTTTTAGCATGATATTTGGTGTGGAGATCAACCATTAAAGGAGGCTTTCCTTGAATTGTTTCGCGTTGCAAGAAACAAAGAGGCTTGGATGAGTGATAATATGCAGATTTTGTATGAGGAAGTTCATTGGAATGTTCCTTTTTTACGAGCGGCTTAGGACTGGGAAGTGGGGTGGTGATGGCTCTCTCTAGCAAATTTTTTTTTTGGTAAGTAAAAGTCAATGTATTAAAAGCGCAAGGGGTTGCACGCAACCCATGTATACAGGAAGTATACAAAAGAGCCCACTACACAAGCTTTAAACTGAAAAGGACGCACAAAGATTTATAAATTCCGTAAGCGTGAATGCTTGTGAAGAATACCCCAAAACCCTCCAAGAGAAGAGTGTTTGGAGCACCCTTTTCTTCACTTCTATAGTTCCCATTTCACGAACCTCAAAGCTCCGCGCATTCCTTTCTCTCCATAAGGACTACATTACACACAAAGGGGCCATCCTCCAAATGTGCATGACTATCCGCCTTCCCCTTTGCCCTCTTCAACTTCCCAAGCATTCCTTCAAACTCCCCGGCATCACCCACGTTATACCAAATAGCTGGAGAATCATATTCCATACCTCTACAGCAGCTTCACAATGCACTAAAAGGTGATTAATAGATTCGCCACTCTTCTTGCACATACAACACCATTCCGTCACAATGATGTTCTTCTTTCGTAAATTGTTCAATGTTAAAATTTTCCCCATAACCGCCGTCCATACGAAAAAAGTCACTCGCGGAGGAACTTTACTCTTCCAAATAAGCTTCCACGGACCATCAACCAGGGCTGAATTGATGTTCACCTTGTAGAAAGACTTCACCTCAAAAATTTTCCTCTTCGAGGGAATCCAACTAATTTTATCTACCCCACCATGCCCTACCTGTTGGGAATGCAGCATTTCAAAAAATCTCGATACCTCCTCCAATTCCCAATCATGAACAGGTCGAATAAACCTTACATTCCAATAAATAGCACCATTTACCATCTCCATATTCTCCTCTACCCATGTTTCCTTTCCACATGCAATATTAAACAAGGCGGAAAACAAAATCTGCAGTGATACCTCCCCACACCACACATCTTGCCAAAACAAAACACGAGACCCGGTTCCTACCTCGAAGCGCACATGTTGCTTAAACTCATCCCACCCCCTTCGGATACTATTCCAGAGTCCCACCCCCTCTATAGCAAATTGTATGAGACCCGGCGCCATTTGGGGGGTGTGGACCGCATTTGGTGGACTCCTTCCAAGAGAAAGCTTTTTAAGGTTCGATCATTCTTTGAAGTGCTTTCTTCTTCTTCTTCGGAGAGGCACAAGGTGGGGAAATCTTCTTCCCTGTGGAAGAGTATATGGAAGGTTAAAATTTCGGTTAGAGTTAGTTTTTTTGTGGATAGCTACTCTAGGAAGGATCCTCACTTTAGATAATCTTCGCAAGAGAGGTTTGATCGTAGTGGACTGGTGTAATATGTGTAAGAGGTTTGATTGATCAAAAATTGATACGCAAGAAAGGTTTGATCGTGGTGGACTGATGTAACATGTTTTAATCTAGGTTTGATCCTCACTCTAGAAAGGATCCTCACTTTAAATATTATTTGAATAATATTTGAATAAAACACGTAGTCAATTTTAGGCTTGAAAAACATCAATTTTGGGCGCCAAATGGTTCGACCAGCCCTGTGGCTGAGTCATGTGGATGGTTCTAGGCCATATTCATGAAATCCAATTAAAATCAATTTGAATCCACGTGTTTTTAAGCGGTTTCACAAAACAAAATACAATTCTTATGTGATAGTGGGTGAAATACGATTGGTGTGATGAAAACAATGATATTCTTACAAACTTCTTTTTGTCTATTGTTTATCATGCATGTTACAAATCATGTAAACCATAGACTCATGAGAAAACATGTTTGACATGTCAACTGACATAGGCTTATGTCTCTACTTATGATGGAAACATTTGTTGGTCCTTTTAGCAAGGAAGAGGTAGACACACTTCCTCGGCTTATGTCTCGACTGGAAATATTTGCTACTGCATCCTCCTTCATTGCCCATATGGGTAATTTGGCCACCACTTTGAATGCATCTACTACCCCATCTGATGATTTTTGGATCATTGACTTAGGGGCCTCCGATCATATGACTAATATATTTTCCTTCTTTTCTTCTTATAATCTTTGTTCTGGCAAGGGAAAGGTTAGAATAGCAGATGGTTCTCTACCATTAGTGTCTAGTAAAGGCTCCATTCCTATCACACCTTCCATGTCATTGTTGTTTGTCCCTCATACACCAGATTTTCTACCAATTTATTGTCCACTGGTCGTATTGCCCTTGAGTTCAATTGTAAAGTCATCTTCTATTCTGAATATTCTTCTTTCCAGGACCTAGTCACGGGGACAATAATTAAAGTGGTAGCCTAAGAGATAGTTTGTACTATCTGGATTCTCAACCCACGACACAAGATCAACTCACATGGGCTTATCACACTATTCGGTCAAATGAATCTACAGCAAGAATTTGGTTTTGGCATCAATAAACAGAGTATCCTTTTATGTTATTGCAACCGATTTTCCTTCCTTAGTTTTTCATCACCCTATTTCTAAGTTTTAGTGTGAATCTTGTCAACTTTTGCTAAACATCATCGGTTGTGTCATTTTCTCCTAGTATAACTAAAAGCAATGCATATTTTGTTCTTCATAATGATTTTTGAGGTCCTGCACGGGCGGTTTCTTTATCTTTATCCATCAAACTACTTGTGTTGTTACTCCCCATCAGAATGGAGTTGCTGAGAGGAAGAATCAACATCTTCTTAAGGTAACTCAGTCTTTAATGATTGATACGCATGTCCCTAAATCTTATTGGGGTGATGCCTTACTGCAGCATATATGTAATCAATAGGATGCCCTCACATGCCTTAAATTTCAAAACACCTCTTAAGGTGTTGTCCCCACCCTTATGATGCCTTACTCCAGCATATACCTCATTAATAGGATTCCCTCACATGCCTTAGATTTCAAAACACCTCTTGAGGTGTTGTCCCCACCCTTATCTACTTCCAAGGGTGTCCCTCCAAAGTGTTTGGTTGCATCTGTTTTGTTCACATTCATGGTGCGACTCAGAGTAAATTAGATTCTCGTGCTCACAAATGTATCTTTTTCAGTTATTCCTTTGCTTAGAAAGGGTATAAATGTTATCATCCCCTTCACATAAATGTTTTGCCTCAACAGATGTTACCTTTCTTGAGTCACAATCATATTTTCACTCATCCACACTTTCCAAGTGAAGAGAAGTTTTCTATAAGTAATCCTTTACACGTCCCTACTCTTGTGCCAGAGCATGACAAGTTGCTAATGAGTTGTATAAGCCGCCACCAGTAGAAGAGCTAAGAGTTAAGTCCAAACGATAAAAAATAAGGCTATTCTCGATGCTACCTAGCAAATTTGACCTTGAATCAGGGAATAGTACTTCTACCCCTAATTTAAATTCTTCAATAATTGTGGTCGATTATATGAATCTGCCTATTGCTCAACTTAAAGCGTTGTTAAATCTTGTACTCAACCACCTATATTTAACTTTATATCCTATTAGCATCTCTCACCCTCATATCGTACCTTTGTATCCAAATTGTCTTCCATTCTATTCCTCAAAATATACATGAGGCAATTAGTTATCCAAAGTGGAGAGAGCAATGCAAGAAGAGATTAGCACTCTATACAAAAATAACACATGGGAGCTAATCGATTTGCCTACCGGAAAAAAGGCGGTTGCATGCAAATAGGTGTTTACATTGAAGCATAAGGCTACTAATGGATCAGTGGAAAGATATAATGCGTGATCGGTGGCAAAAGGCTGTACTCAAACTTATGGGATAGACTACGAGGAGTTGCTTGCCCTGACAACGAAGATGAATTCTATCTGAATTCTACTTTCTTTGTCAACAAACTTAGATTGTCTACTTCAACAACTTGATGTGAAGAATTAATTCCGTCTTGAAGATTTAGAGGAAGAAGAATAAGGGTAAAGCGTGTACATTAAAGAAAACCCCATATGGATTGAAACAATCACTGAGGGCATGGTTTGAGAGATTCTCCTAAGTTATGCAAGGATTTGGCTATAAACAAAATCATGCAAATCATACATTGTTCATCAAACATTTTTTGCAGGGAAAGATAACTGCCTTAATTGTTTATGCAGACAATTTCTTGTTGAATGGAAATGATAATAAGGAAATGCAGCGTTTGAAGAATTATCTAGCTAGTGGATTTGAGATTTCTTATGCCTCTAAAATATTTTCTAGTTTGAAGTAGCAAGATTGAGACATGGTATCTTCTTCTCCCAGTGGAAAAGAATAAAAAGTTAGAAGAGAGTAGTGAGAGTCCTCTAGTGGATAAAGGAAGATACCAAAGTTAATATTTTTTTTGATAAGTAGGATACCAAAGTTAATATATTTGCCTATGCAATTAGTGTAGTGAGTTAGTTTATGCATTCACTCTGGCAGTCTCATATGAAAGCAATTTCCAGAATTCTTCAATATTTGAAATCTTTCACCAGAAAAGGATTGTTGTTTGCCCAACATGATCACCTAAAGTTAGAAGCTTATACACACGCAAATTGAGCTAGGTCAATCACGAATAAAAGATCTACTTTGGGATATTACACTATTGTGGGAGGAAATCCAGTTACTTGAAGTAGTAAAAGTCAGTTAATGGTTGCTAGATCTAGCGTAGAAGCTAAATTTCAAGCCATGGCCCGTGGGATATGTGAGATATTATGGTTGAAAATTTTGCTTAGATATGATTGTAAGTAGCATATGAGATTATACTACGACAACGAGACCGAGATTAATATTGCTCATAGCCCAGTTCAACATGATCAAGCTTAACACATTGAAATTGATAGACATTTTATCAATGAAAAGTTGTGTGCAAGGTTCATTTGTACACCTTATGTTAAAACAAGGGACCAACTTGTGAATATTTTGACGAAGGGAGTGTCCAGTGGTGTTCTTCAGTCAACCATGTACATGTTGGGCATACAAGACATCTTTGCCTCAACTTGAAAGGGCCGTTTTGAAGATATGCGGCTGATCTAATTATGATATGATTTCCAAAATTTGATTTCCAAATATTTCCCATTTATTGTATTTTCCATATTAAATTTATTACTACTCTTTATAAACGCATGTAATTCTATCAATAAGATCAACAAGGAAAACTAAGATCATTTCTTCTCGTATTTGTCAATTTTTCTTCTCTTTCAATTCAAACTTTCTTTCTCCATTTTTCTTTCTCTTTCAATTCTAGCTTACATATCCATAATTAATTCTTTTCTATTTGACTCCATGTAAACGTATCAAGGATCATCTTTATCCATGTTCTTATGGTCTTTATGGTTCCTTAGTTCATGTTGTAAGAATTATCATACTGGGTTTAACTATTTCGAGGTTTTATTGTACAAATACTAGGTAGTGGTGCTTAAATGTTTTGAACCCAAATTTTGCTAGTACAGTTACACATCTTGAGAAAGATTTTAATATTGTGAATTTAAATATTTCACTATGATAATTTGAATGATATTGGGTGATAACTTTTGATGTGACATGCATAATTTTTAAATATCCTAATACTTAGAATTTTATTTATGATAGTTTTGTGGATTAGAAATTTATTTAGAGAAATGATATAATTCATTCTCATTTCAATCCTCTCTATAGTGAATAGATAAATCCACCATTGAATTTGTGTGAAGTCCACATGAGTTCAACAATTTAATAGTTGATCTATTGAATTTATAGGATGAGATAAGGAAAAGATATGGAAAATATTGACATGAATCATCTCCTTTTTATTTATGATAGTTTTGTGGATGAATTTCTAGATGGTCAAAAAGGAGTTATTTTGATAATTACAAAATTCTGTAGGGTTGCTTCAAGGCCAGAACTAGAAAAATTTGTTTGGGGTGGCCAGAACTAAAGGCAAAAGATTTCGTGAAGAAGAAAAGATAAACAAGTGAGGCAGCACCTGTGGTTGGTGCAGAGACATTGGCCTCATCATGGCTAGCAAGTCTAATAGGTGGGCCTCATCATGTTCAGGGTGGAGAACAAGGTAATATGGAGGTGGGAGGCGCATAAAAAATCACTTTTTTTTAATAGGATTAACATAATTCGATTCTTATAAGAATTTTTAAGAGACATGCTATATAGTAAACTTGTTATATAATTTTTTTTTTTTTTTTTTTTTTTTTGATAAGTAAACTTGTTATATAATTGAGACGATGTGTCAATAAAAATTAGTTTTTGGATCAATAGGTGCTTGTAAAAAAAAAAATCAATAATTGATTTTCACTACTAAAGTTCTTTCAATTTTATGACAATTGTATACTATTACTCAATTTTTAAAAACGAGTAATGCTATTTAATAAGTTGATATATGACTTATATATAATTAAGATGACATAAAAATAATGGTTAAATAATAGTAATATAATAATTTACTAAATAGCATGACTCTTCAAAGAAGTGCAGATTCAAATAATCTATTGGGTCGGAAATGGTATTGGTATTGGTCAATGATAAAGAAAAAAAAATCAAGACCGAATGAATTTCTTATTCATAGTTTATCCGGATCCATACAATGATTTGAGAAGCTAAAGGAGGATGAATACTAAAACTGTGCAAGGGACAACTTGGTAAAAGAAGCCCACGTAGACACAATGAGACCGGTATCAGGTCACAAAGGCAGAAATTTAATTGGCATTTGACAGAGGACATCTTGTTTTGTTTTAAATACCATTGGACAATAAGTTTGGGGTGGCCATGACCAAACCTAGGGGTGGCCAAACACACAAATTTGCTGAGACTTCATGTAAAATTGCTCTGGATAGAAGAAGTTAAAAAATTTTAAGGGTTGTGAGGGTCCCCCCACCTTACAACATAGGTCCGCCCCTGGGTTGCTTCATAATTTGCAAAGTGGAGGGTATTTCTACACAATTGCATGTGTGGCCTAGACTCCATTTTTTTTTTCTCCCTAATTCCCCCCACCCCCCAGGCGCGATCAATCACTTCGTCATTTCAACCGTCTATCCACCCTTCATCCTTCTTCATTCCTTTACTCTTCTCTTCTTCCTCTCTCCTCCAAACCACTGCAAATCATGGAAACCACCACGAAAGAGAGAGAGAGAGAGAGAGAATTGTTTAGCAATGATGGGGATTTCACCGCACTCCTCACTGCCAAAAAAACTTGGTTTGACCGGAATCCGTCTGTTTGGTACCCATTGAACGACCCAAACCAACCAAAACCTATAGGGTGAATTTCACCAAATTAATTCATTTTAGCTGTGTTTTTCTAACTTGATTTACAATATTTTGATGTCATTTTTAGTTGAATCCAATTAGTTGTGAATTGAAGAATTTTTGAAATTAGGGTTTGGTAGTACCATCAAATTTGAGGATTTTACGAGGCTAATTCCGGCATTCCCAAATTGATGACTCAATCATGAATCAAGGTCCTTAACTGAAGACTGAATGCATTGAGCAAATATGACCTTGAGCAAAACGGGTTTAATTTGGAAAATTATACTCTTAGGTACTATTGTATTAGGAAAAATTAGTGGTTTTGGAACCTAATCTTAGATATTGACTTGTGATTATGTTTTTTTTAGGATCAAGTGGAATTGAAGCAACTGTTACATTTCTTGGTCATCGTATGCACACACAACGTTAAATCACCAGTTGTCCTAAAAAACTTAAGCTTATAGGATGATGTAAATTTAATCATTTAATCAATACTTTAACAAAAGTAAGTGGATTTAGTTAATGTGGGCTGCTCAAACATACCTAAATGTGTTGTCTTGAAATGAAAGGATGAATGCTAGAACAAATTAGTATTTGGGAACATATATGTATTCATTATACTTTATTTTCAAAATAAAATCAGAAAACTAGTATGAGTCGAGCTAACTTATTGTAAGCATGATGCATACTGACATCTAGTCATATAACAGTGCCATTGTAAACTCATGTGATGATCTAACTTGCACTATTTTAAGAATTGCACAAATCTTGTAAACATTAAGTCTGGCACATTTGAGTATGGCTTTCTTGAATATTATATATGGTTGTGAGCGCTTTGAACCTTCCTAAGGTGTGTGAGGTAGTGGCTCAGGATCATATCTTAGTCCTAATGAGAGGATCCCCATGAATAGCACAACCATGTTGGGCCAAAGGAGGAGCAATATTTGCGCCAGGTCAAATGAGGGCCTCTAGTTAAAGCTCCAAAGAAGTCGCCTCTTCTTAGGCTAAAGAAAGGGTCCCAGTCCAACAATGGGAAACACAACCCAGTTAGACGAGACAAAAACATTTGACGACAGGTATTGCAACCTTATCTTGGGTTAGGTCTCTAATGTACAAACACAAGTGGGGTTATTGGAGATTGTATGGGAATGTTGAACTGTAGGGCTGGCAAAATAGGTACCTGATATGACACATTTACGACCCGTTTATCCTATGCATGTTTTTTTTATAATAAAGTTCATATAGACGTCATAAAAAATAGTTACATGTATAGGATAAACTGGTATCTATTTATTTGCCAGGTACCTGTTTTGCCAGCCCAGTTGAAGCTCTAAAATTAATGTTGAAATGAACTTTTTTACTAAGGTTTATTTTGGAACCTTACTGTGGAAAAGGTATTATATGTCTATATTTCTTAGTTTCTGTAGGATATGGAAGTCAAGAATATTGTTTGATGTACTGTAGAATCTTAGAACTCTAGCTTGTTTAGTAAAAAATTGAGTATGCATTTTTTTTTTTTTTTTGTGTGTGAGAAATGTTGCATTTATAGCCATTATCATGTCCGTCTTTGGTTGAAAGAAATCTTGCAGAATAAATGGTGTTGCATATTGTGGACAAATATTCTACCTTGATAGGATAGTTATTTTGGAAAAAAGTTTACAGAAATTTCTTTAAAATGAATGCTTCTAGCACGCACCATGCCGATTTGGGGTTTTGGGCATGCCAGAATATTATGTTAATTTGCTAGTAAGAACACACCTGATTCTGGGTCAATGTTCCTGTCTTATCGCTGCAAATTGTTGTTGCAGAGCCCATAGTTTCACAAGCTGAAAGCCTACGCACCTGCACATCTACATGTGTCAAAAAGAGGTACTATAGAAGTACAATTTTAAAAAAAAAAAAAAAAAAATAGAGATATAAAGCAATTTATGAGAACCAAAATTGATATGGATACTTGCCAAGGCTTTATCTGCCATCATTTTCCGCATTGAGTAAGCTAGGCTATCATCCAGTTGAAGAACAGAGACAGAATTAAAAAGAATCTTAGAGAATCCTCAGGAAAAGCAACAATATTGTACACCATAAAAGAATCTTATGGAAATTGTGTACAAATTGAAAAAGACTAGCCTTAGCCCTATTCTAGCTGCAGTATGAAACAAAACGGTGGCTCATACTTACGTCAAGGTAACAGCCAAAGGAAGGCCTTCGGGCACTGCAACAACCACAATGGTGACCTAATGGGTTCTATAATTAGTGAAGAAATAACAAAAGAAAAGGAAAATAGTGAAAGAAAAATTTTAAATATAGTACATGACAAAAATTTTAAAAATGCACTTACTGCAATTGTGAATATTTTAACGACTCCATCTACTGTGCCACTAACGCTAGTCTTACCACGCACAAATTGGACTGTTCCATCTGGATTTTTTGTATATCCAGTAAAGTACCTATAACTCCAGATCAGATTGTAGCCGGTAAAATGGCCTTCAATTCTTGTAAATATGAACTACTTAATGATATACAAATTTACCTGACCAAAAGGACAGCAAGCACAGAAACAGCTACTGAAAGCCCAACTATGCCGATAAAAGTGGCAACTCCATTCAACCGTACCTATCACAGGTCACAAAAAATATTGTACACAATTTCCATAAGGTAGTGAAAAAGCAACAATATTTCAGGAGAAGGAAAACCTGTAAGGGAGTCTCTTCACCAGTATCTTCTGAGATACTTGCCATCAACAATCCCCATTCCGTATTGATCCCAACACCAGTTACCTACAGATTGCTTAAAAGGGTGAAATCTTCATAGTCATAAAGGAAATTTGTTTTAGAATAATGATAGAGAAGCTACATAAGGATCAAAACTTTGAGGTAAAGATTACTGGATGGTCTTATGCAAGTAAAATAATACGAAGATGCTACTGTAGTAATTACATACATGAACAACAATAATGGGAATGTATTTCACTATACAAGTACACAAGGATCCAAAAGATTATGCAGTACATGGACTAAAAATCAATTATATGACATTAGTCAAATTTAGAAAAAGAACATGGCGTACGCTTCAATGGAAACCATGCGAAAGCAATAAATTACAAGGAAATTGGGAAAAAGAATATGACACTATATTTACCAGCATGGTACCAACGCCATCTGCTACCTTGCAACCAGACATCAAAAAAGGTGCTTTCTGATCTTTGTGGACCTGCACAAAATGCCATACTTCAGAATAAAAAGGATTAGCAGTTAGATATTTAAACTACAAGAAGATATAATAATTAGCTCACAGTCTTGCTTTCTCCAGTCATGCTAGATTCATCGATGGCCAGAGAATGACCAGCAATTAAGATGCCATCAGCAGGGACCTATGCAATCCCAAATAAGAATTGAATAAAAGATTAAATTCATTTTTCCTGCTGAACAAACTCAACAATTAAGTTCCTCACCTGATCACCAATTTTCAGAGGTACAACATCACCAACAACAATATCAAATATCGAAATCTTTACTATTCTACCACCTCTCAAGACCTGCATATAGTTTCAAATGTATAAAATAAATTAAGCATCCCAAAAATTAACATTAATGTTCTCAAGCCATAACAGTACACACCTCCAATAGTATATTTTGCTTCTCCTGATTTAAATTTTGAAACTGAAGAGATTGTCGATAATCACTAACAGCTGGTTAACAGCAAAAAAAAAAGGAGGGGGGGGATCATTAGTCTGGTAATAAAAGTTAATGAAGAGAAGGAAAAATTGAAGTTTCTCCGATTTTAATCGCTGGAAACAAGAACACCAATAGATTTAAGAAAGTTTGAAACTCTAGTGCAAATTTGTCTACTATAAGCAACACACGTAAAGGACCTACCACGGTCAATCTAAAAATATCAGCTGCATATGCATTTTTTCCTCACCAGGAATATAACATAAGAACAATTCAATTTAGATGCCCAGAGGATCCCCATATTAACTGAAATTAACTTAGATGCCCAGAGGATCCCCATATTAACTGAAATTAAGTCTTACTTTGAGTTTGAGTTTTAGTTATCAAGAGGATGGGAGAAAATGGACTATGCATCTTTATAAGCATTTCAGAACCCCATAGAGTCGTAAGTTTCATGGATTTATTTACTTTACTTCCATCCAAATGGCAATCAGTGGACACATTTAACTATGGAAAGAATGAGAAGATAAAATTGCATACCTGTGACTATTATAACAAGAAAAACAGCAAATGCAATGCTTCCCCCATCATACCATCCTTCTTTTAGACCCTGTGAGAAATATTAAAATACAAAATGGAGAACACCTCGGTTAAAGACAAACAAAAAAAAAATAGAGAGAAAGAGAGAAGGGTTAAAGATGCAAACATACCAAGATGATCAAAGGAACAAGCACCATAAGAGTGAGTGAATAGAGAGAGGAGACAAGGAAAACAAACGAGTAAAGTAGAATTTGATTGTGACCCAAAAAATATGACAATCATATTATACATAAGCATTAATTTCGAGTGTAATAGGACCAAAATGATTTTATTACTGTGAACGCTGGGCTTTAGGTCTTCATATGCATCAAAATGCTTAGCTATAAAGTTGATACATTCCCCAATCTGAAGATTTCCAATGAAAATGACAATGCCAGGTGCTTTCATTAACATCCCACGATATGTCAACCATAAAGGCTAAAAAACTGACGTAGAACCAACAATAATCACAAAAATCACATGGTGAAAGTAGGGAAAATAGCGGAGAAAGACACTAAAAGGGGGAGAAAGAAAGAAGAAGCTAAGGGAAGAGAGAGAGAAAGAAATAAGCTAAGAGGGGGGAGAGAAATAGAAGAAGCTAAGGGGAGGGAAAGAGAGAAAGAACGAGAATCAATTCCACATTTTTATTTCATCAAAGTCTGCTTAAATAGACTAACAACTAAACCCCAATCTAATTGACTTTGGGCAAAGGCCTTTTGTTGAATTACAAAAACACCCTATTGAAATCAAATAAAACATAAAACAAATAGTAATAACCCAATTAACTAATAGGGCCTAAATTAAATAGAACCACATGAACCAACATTGCCAGAAAAATAAAAATAAAAAATAAAAATTGTTCTCTAAAATTAAATAAGATTAAACTAAAGTAAAATTCGTGTCACACCCCTTGAACCATTAACTGATGTAGAACTAACAATAATCACAAAAATCAGACATTGAAAGTAGGGAAAAGAGAGGAGAAAGAAACCACAAGGGGAAAAAGAAAGAAGAAGCTAAGGGGAGAGAAAAAAGAAGCTAAAAGAGAGAGAAAGAAAGAAGAAGCTAAGGAGAGAGAAAGAGAGCAGAAGCTAAGAAGAGGGAAAGAGAGAAAGAACAAGAATTAATTCCACATATTTTTTTATTTCATTAAAGTCTACTTCCATTGGAGTACAAAATACACTTAGAATAGACTAAAGACTAAACCCTAATCTAAGGGACTTTAGGCAAAGCCTATTTATTGAATTACAATAAAACCATTGGCTTTTGAAAATGAAATAAAGCATAAAACTAAATAATAATAACCCAATTAACTAATATGACCTTAATAAAACTACATGGACCAATATTACCAGAAATTAAAACAAAATCCAAAAAAAAAAAAAAAACCATATAGAATTTTTTTTTTTTATGAATAAAATTTTCATTCCAACACAAACAAAACACTGAAACACACCAGCAATAAAGCTAGAACTCACTTCTTTACATAAAACAACGAGAAACCAAACCCAAAAATAAAATAAAAACAAATAGAATTGATCTCTAAAAGTAAATAAGACTTGTGTCTCGCCCCATGCATCAAAAATTTGCAGTTGCAAACTTGTCAAGATCTATGACATGATTGAAGAAGAATAACATTCTCGGAATTTAGATGGCAAATTTGCAGTTGCATCTTTAGTGGCCTTGCAGACCATTAATGATCAGATATTAGTCAAATTTGGCATATTGATGTAGTAAATTTGTACTTGCACCTTTAGTGACCTTTCTTACCATTTGATATTGTGCGTGCTCTTCGTCCAACTAATGATATTGCTATAATGTATGGTTCCTCCTATTCCTTTCTAGATCACTTTGTCTTTTCTTTTTGCAATATCGTAGCAAGTATCATTAAATCCTCAATTCAGAGAGCAAGAAATATTCACAATAAATTCAGGAGCTTGCTTGCATCTAGAGAAACAGGCATAGTCCACAGTATAAAAATGTAACATGTAAATAACACGTCAAGCACACCTCTGTTTTTATTCCAAGAATCAATGACACAACTGCAGCTACGATCAAGATGATAAGGGTTAAATCTTGCCACGCTTCCCACAAGAACCTCTGCAGCAAACAGAATGGGGATGAAGTGATAGCTACTCGATACTAAATAAAAAATATACTCAGTTAAAAAAATTCAGTAAAATACCAAGAAACTGCGCCCTTTCTTCCGAGGATAAGTATTTGATCCAAATGAGTTCCTTCTTCTTAACAAATCAGTTTCATCCCCATTGATCCCTTTATCTAGATTTGTCTCCAGTAATTCTGATAAACCTTTAACCTGTCAGAGGACATAACCTTTAACCTGTTAGAGGACTGACCATTGACATGATGTAAGCTTAGTCTACAGAAAAAAATCACATTAACGACGAAAAATAAATTCATTGATGACTTGCCCCTCCATATTCTTGTAAAGCAGAAAGATTATGATCCCTGGTCATAGAAGCAAGTTGTTCAAGATCAATTGAATAATCACCAGTTGGAGTTGAGGGTGATGTCATGGGACCTAACACTAGATGATTCAAACATAAGTTAAAACGAGGAACAAGAAACTTGGATGGCATGAGCAAAAAAATTCAAATATAAATCTAAGGTTATAAAAATCTTAAAAGTCAACACCATTCAACTATAGCATACAGATTAACTTTGTAAAGAAACGTTGGCATAAAAAAGCAAGCATAACTTGATTATCGATCATAATGCAAGAGTGCTATAATAAAGTACGGATATAAATATAAATTGGAAAACCATCATATGCATGATACATTAGCAGTTGCTTATTCATGGTAATTTGTCATTAGAGACAAAGGTTTGAACATCTACATTCTGATTTTAAACTGGTATAATGAAGCATCAGTGAATCAAATACCAAGACTACTAATACAATTGCCTGAACAAATTCTTAGAAAAATTATATTTCAAAACTAATACTATATGGTAATGAAATATAGAAACTAATCAAAAATAATAATAATAATAATTAGAGAAAACTACCAATATCGAAGAAATCCATAGATCATCTCTTAGATCCAAAGCTCGGCACATAAGGTTTATTAAGCTATTTATTATAAATTTTACCCCACCAAAGTATATAAATACATGTATCTAATATATGTATTAAATCAGCAATTATCCAAAAAATTTAAGCTAATAGGAATTAGTGAATTTAATAATTTAAGTAATATTCTAACATTCCCACGCATGGGTTCAGGCTCATCCTTAATAAGTGGAACTCAAGACATTGAATACTTGACTAAAATAGAAGGTAAAGTGTGGAGTCAGAAATCAAACTCAAGACTATTACTCTGATACCATTTAGTTGAATTAGAAATAAAGTGTGAAGTCAATTGGTTTGGCTGCAAATCGTTGAAAGAAGATGTTGCTAGATGACATCAGGAAGTTTGATATTAGTGGGGAAGGTCGTGGGTTCAACGAGGAGGAAAGGAGGAGCAAGGAGGAATTATCTTCGGAGTTGGAAAGATTATTGTTGTGTGAAGAGATAAGTTGGCGTCAGAAATCTCAGGCACTATGGTTAAGGGAGGGGGACAAGAATACCAAATTTTTTCACAGGATGGCAAACTCAAACAAAAGAAACAACGCCATTGAGTCTTTAATTATCAATGATTCTTTGTCTTCAGAGGCCACTAATATCAAGGCACACATTGTTCAATTCTATACCCATTTATATACTGAAAGATGTAGTAGGAGGCCAACACCGGATGGTTTATCCTTTCAATATATTGGTAGTGAGGAAGGGTTGTGGTTAGAAAGGGACTTTGAAGAAAATGAGGTGTTAGAGGTGGTTAAGGAGCTACAAGGAGACAAATCTCCGGGCCCTGATGGCTTTTCATTGGGTTTTGTGCAAATATGTTGGGAAGTAATTAAAGAAGACATTATGGCTGTTTTCCGAGATTTTCACAAGAAGGAAAGGTTTCAGAAAAATCTAAATGCTAGATTCATCGCGCTCATTCCAAAAAAAGCAAGGGCGGAGGAGTTAAAGGATTTTTGACCTATTAGTTTGGTGGGAATTGTGTATAAATTGATCTCCAAAGTGCTAGCTAATCAGTTGAAAAATGTGTTAGAGAAGATAATATCGAAGTTTCAAAATGCGTATATCAAGGGGAGACAGGTTCTAGATTCGGTACTGATAGCAAATGAACGCATCGACAGCCGGCTTAGACCTAGAGAATCCGATTTGTTATGTAAATTGGACTTAGAAAAGGCGTATGATCATGTGAATTGGAAGTTTTTGCTATTCATATTGCAACAAAGTGGGTTTGGGGAAAAATGGAGGAACTGGATAGCGTTCTGCATTTCTACAGTCCGATATTCAGTTTTGATTAATGGAGAACCCTTAGTAGCTCTCGGGGAATAAGGAGATCCACTATCTCCTTTTCTTCTATTTGTTATTGTTATGGAGGGGTTGAGTAGGATGATGGAGGCTATAGAAAACAGTAATCTTGTGTCTGGATTTTATGTGGGGACGAGAAACAATCCTGGACTTAGTGTCTCACATTTACTGTTTGCTGATGATACATTGATCTTTTGCAGTCCCAATGAGGACCAACTCAAAAATTTGCACTGTCTGTTTTTATGCTTTGAAGCTGTCTCGGGGCTAAAAGTTAATTTGGCAAAGTTTGAGATTGTTCCAATTGGTGAGGTGGAGAACGTTGATAAGCTGGCAAGAATCTTTGGTTGTAGGGTGGCAGGATTACCCATGAAATACTTAGGTCTTCCTTTGGGGACGTCTTACAAGTCTACCACCATTTGGAATGACATTGTTGAGAAAATGAGAAGGAAATTGGCGGGTTGGAAGAAAATATATCTATCAAAAGGAGGGAGGCTCACACTGATTAAAAGCACTTTGTCCAACCTCCCTACATACTTCTTGTCTCTATTTCCTATTCCGGTGAGTGTGGCACACAGATTGGAGAAACAACAAAGAGATTTCCTATGAGGTGGACTAAATGAGGAGACTAAATTTCATTTAGTGAAATGGACTACAATTTGCTCACACATGCAAGATGGAGGTTTGGGCATCTGGAACTTGCGCATTTTTAATCTCGCCTTATTGGGTAAATGGTTATGGAGATATGCTACGGAAAAGGAGGCATATTGGAGGTTGGTTGTTGAGGTCAAGCATGGGCGCATGAATGGCGGTCAATGTACCAAAGTGGTGGAGGGTCCTTATGGAGTGGGAGTGTGGAAACATATTCGAAGAGGATGGGAAGTTTTCTCGAGATTTATTATTTTTGGGATAGGTGATGGTTCCCATGTTAGATTTTGGCACGATAACTGGTGCGGGAATCAGCCATTGAAGGAAGCTTTTCCTGAATTATTTCGAATAGCTTGCAATAAGGAGGCATGGGTTAAGGATCATATGCAACTGTCCAATGGCAGCATATAGTGGAATGTTCCCTTCATACGAGCTGTCCAAGATTGGGAGGTAGAGTTGGTGACAACGTTCTTTGGGAAGTTATATACTTTTCGCATGCGTATGGGAGCGACGGATTACATGTTGTGGAATCCTTCCAAACGAAATATTTTTTAGGTAAAATCTTTTTTTCGCATGCTCTCTTCTTCGGGAACAGAAACTTCTACTTTCCCATGGAGGAGTATATGGAAAGTCAAAGTTCCATTGCGAGTTAGTTTCTTTGTGTGGACAGCGACTTTAGGAAAGATTTTGACTTTGGACAACTTGCGTAAAAGAGGTATAATTGTGGTGGGATGGTGTTGCATGTGCAAGCAAAGTGGTGAGTCTATCAACCATCTTCTCCCTCATTGTGAAGTGGCACGAGCGTTATGGAGTGTAGTACTCACTCTTTTTGATGTCACATGGGTTATGTCTGAAGGGGTGACAGATTTGTTAGTATGTTGGTGTGGTTAGCGTGGTAATATTTTAACTAAGGAGGTGTGGCGAATAGCACCATTGTGTCTTATGTGGATCATTTGACGAGAGCGGAATGCAAGATGCTTTGAAGATCAAGAAAGGTCAATGGAAGAGCTCAAAAAGTTGCTTATTCAAACATTGTTCCATTGGACCAAAGCTTGTAGTGTGCCTAAGATTTCCACCATGTCTCAATTTTTATCTTTATGTTCCACTTTTGGTCTACAATGGGGCTTTTCTTTGTATACTTCCGGTATATTAGGGTTGCGCCCCTCTGTGATTTTCAATGAATCACTTATTTATCAAAAAAAATAATAATAATAATAAAGTGTGAAGTCAAGATTCAAATTGATGACCACCTTTCTAATTCCGTATTAAATTACCAATTATTTCAAAAAATTTAACCAATAAAAAATGATGAATTGAATTAGTTAACTAATATTCTAACAAAATGAATATACACATGTATTATAGTTATAGCAAAATATGACTTTCTTTTGTGACTAGCTTATACCAACGTCCAAAAACTATATGACCATAAAGTCTTAATCAAAATAGAAATAATTATATAGCTCTCAAAGTCATCAATGCATAGGAAGACATCAGGTTAGGAAAAAAATGAAATGATGCAAATGAAAACTCCTTGGTGGACTCAAAACAAATGTTGGAGGATTTCGTTTGTCAGCCATGTATTTAATATTAAAGTTTGCATATATATATTGCAAAGTGGAAGTTAGGGGATGATTACAATTTAAATATATGATGCTGTCAATAAAGAGGAATGATAAAGGTAGTGCTAGGAGCAGCAAGTAATAAATTGTTCTTCTATCTCATATATTTTATCAAATCCTGGTTCTGTCTATTTCTCCATGACATACGTGCAAACAATTTCAGAGTCCCATATTCTCTTTCAAATCCTCTCCTTGTAATAATTGTACATTAATAAAATAAAAAAGTAAAACAAGAACAAAAAACAGCTTTAACTAAGAGCACATAACATACAACTAACTGCCATCAAGAACAGATCAAAGTTAAATAACCATTTGAAGATAGCTGAAGAAGTTCAGACAGTGTTATATACCAATTTGCCTTTCCCCAGCCAGTCTGAAAAGTAATGCTGCCTAATACAAGTAGTCATTGATTAGATAAAACAATCTGAAAAACCAAACTAAATCCTTTGCCAATATTAAAAACATTACTCTTATGACTTGTGCATGGGCTCTTATCATTCTTCTCCTTTGCTCTTTCTCTTCTTCCTTTTTTAAGTCCAAAGTGTATCGAAATCGACGGGAAGCATTTAGCACCAGTGCCGCTTGCTGTAGAGGACCAAAGCTCTTTCAGTCCAAAGTCCACGCAGAAATAAAATAACTTTTTTCTAACCACAATACTAGAGTTTAACATGCAACAGCAATTTAAAAACTCAAGTTTGGCATATGATGTGAGGAAATATAAAAAAATAAGAAATTAAATCAACAATGAACAGTTAAAACAGGCATTGCCTACAAGCAGAAACTCATATGCTCATCATACTCCAAAAAAGAAAAAGATAGCTGCTTAAGAATAAACTGTTTTAGGAGAGGCAGAGTTCGTGATCTACTCATGTCTCCAAGTCCTATGCCCAAAATCTCAAGATTGATCGCCAGTCGTATAGATGAGCAAGAGTCATTCCACAAAACTAGAGAACCATCCTGCTATATGAAACAAGAGGAAGGACAGCAGTAACGCAAGAAACTTTAGGAACCTGATTGGAAGATTGAAATACAACCAAGTCCAGATCAACCACAAGCTAGCACAGTACCCACAGAAAACAAGAACTTGAATGATTACTTGACTCCAATGTTTTTTTTTTTTTGATAAGTAATAAATTTATATCAAAAGCGCAGAGGGGCGCAACCCATATACAAGGGAAGTATAAAAGAGAGCGCCTAAGAGGGAGAGAAATAAAAGAGGAAATCAGAGAAGCTAATTACTAAAGGAGCTAGCCAAGCGGCTGTCCAAGAGTAAAGAGTAAAGAAGAAAAGATGAGTCAGTTCCTCTATAGTCCTAGTAGAATTCTCAAAACATCTAACATTTCTTTCAATCCATATACACCACATAAGACATAGAGGAATCATCTTCCACACTACCGCACTTCTAGCACGACCTCCCGACCACCAACAATATAACAAATCCTTTACTCTGCAAGGCATAACCCAAACCGACTGAAAATAGTGTGCCAAAGAGCTCTTGCAGTTTCGCAATGGAGAAGAAGATGATCTACTGACTCTCCTGACTTTTTGCACATACAACACCACTCCACCACCACAAGGTTCCTCTTCCGCAGATTATCATGAGTCAAAATTTTGCCAAGGGCCGCGGACCACCCAAAAAAAGCCACTCTCAAAGGCACCTTAGTGCGCCAAATACTCTTCCAAGGAAACATCTCATGGCCAAAATTAGACAAGGCCTTGAAGAGCGACTTAACCTCGAACTTACCTTTCCTAGACAAGGCCTAGCAAATACGATCCACCGTACCTACAGAGATCTTGCACGAGTACAACCGCTAAAAAAAAGGAGCAACCAAATCCATCTCCCAATCCTGAACATGTCGCACAAAAGTGACATTCCACTCTATAACCCCACTCCTCCAAATTAAATTGTCCTTCACCCAAGCTTCTTTATCTCTAGCAATGCTAAACAGAGAAGGGAAAGCTTGTTTCAATGGAGTTTCCCCACACCAAGTATCATGCCAGAAACGAACTTTCGAACCCACCCCCACCTCAAACTAGACTCCAATGTTCTGGCAAATGTCAAATATATCCAATCTTTCAACAAGATAGTATGGAGATAATCCAAAAATTATATCCTAGACAAAGAGGAACTTAGTAGGGACAAGATGTAAAGGCATGGAAATCAGAATTCATTAGCAAATTATAAGAAGTCTTTCATCAAAGTGCTTCCTCAGATTCACGCATTCATGTAGCACAAAATCCAGCAAGAAGACTATATTTCTTTGAGCAGCTTCACTTGTGAACGCATTCTTGGTCAAGGAGGGAAAAAAACGCTTTATCATTTGATAGGTAAATGCTTCACCGGGGTAAGATGGTGAGTATTATTTTTGCATCTATCACACAAGATCCTCCGTCTCCAAATTGTAAAGTTTTGTCTCTTACCACCCATTTACCTCAAAATTGTAATTTCAGCTATTATGATTGTAAGAGCACTTTATTCCTTAGTTGTCCCATATTTTGTAGCATAAAAGCAAAGTGCTAACTACAAATCTCTTAACTATCAATTAGCAAAATTTCCTTTTCCAGGTTTACTGAAATTAATTTCATCTGCATGTCATAATCCTGTTTTTCTAGAATTTGTAGATCATAGCATCCTTGTATCACTCAAATTCAGTACTTTTCAACCCCACTATGGTCTGATTGACTGAAATTGAGGCATCTCGAGACTTGAATGCATCAGGAGATATCTCCTTATAAATGCATAATTAGTCCATACACAGCATCAAAAGATCTCTGCACTTGAGCACCACACTGCTGCCATTGATCTCTCGATCTCCACTGCCAACAATGCTCAACAGTACTCGTCTCCTCAGTACCACCCTCCTCATGGTACCTCCCATAATACTAGACCCCGCAACAACTACACCATTTGCGGCCGTGGACTTGGACGTGGTCGTGGTAGAGGTGCTCCACCACACTCTTCTGGCTACAGTTACTCGTCTAAACCAACCTGTCAACTCTGTCAGAAGATTGGGCACACTGCTCCTAACTGCTGGCAACGCTATGATGGCTCTTTTGCCCTGGATTCAAATCAAGTCGCTGCTTTCATGGCCACTGCCAATACTGCTCCAGACTATCAATGATATCATGACACTAGATGCAAACCATCTTGCCAATGAGTTAGCCAACTTTAATGTTTGTGCAGATGACTACACTAGCTCAGACCAAATCAAAGTGGGAAACGACTAAGGTTTGCGTATATTACACATTCGCACTGCTACTGTACCTTCTTCCAATCATAAATTTGGTCTTTCCTCTTTACTTCATGTTCCTCAAATAGAAAAAAAAAAAAAAAAAAAAAAAAAAAAAAAAAAATCTCAAATCCGTAAATCAATTTACTCGTGACAATGGTGTCTTTGTTGAATTTCATCCTAACTGCTTCTTTGTTAAGAACCTCCGCTCCCGCAAACGGCTGCTCCAAGGCCCGAGTAGAAACGGGTTGTACCCATGGCCTTCCTCCCATCCCTCCTCCAAGGAACCAGCTGCCCATATTGGAGAGAAGGTTCCCATGGATGATTGGCACCGTCAGTTAGGCCATCTTGCTCCTCCCGTTATTCGTCGAGTTCTTCGTTCAAATAGACTTCCAATATCTTCATCATCCCACACTGCTTTAATTTGTTCCTTGTGTCAACAAGGCAAAAGCGATCGTCTACAATTTTCCAGTGTCCATGTCCGTTCGAGCAACCCCTTACAATTACTCTTTCTTGATGTATGGGGCGTTGCTCCTTTAATTTTCAATCAATAAGAAGAAGTTCTATTTTTGTAGTGTTGATGACTTCACAAAATATATATGTCTATTCCCTATTTTTGATAAGTAATCATGATATAAAAAAGCGCAGAGGGGCGCAACCCATATACACGGGAAGTATAAACAGAGAGCGCCTAGGAGGGGGAGAAATGAAAAAGAAAATCAGAGAAGCTAATCACTAAAGGAGCTAGCCAAGCGGCCGTCCAAGAGTAAAGCGTAAATAAGAAGAAATGAGTCAATTCCTCTATGGTCCTAGTGGAATTATCAAAACATCTAGCATTTCTTTCACTCCAAATATGTCTATTCCCTATAACACATAAATTTGAGGTTTCTGCCATCTTTCTTCGTTTTAAAAACTTAGTTGAAACCTACTTTGACGAAAAAATTCAAGCTGTTCGAAGTGACAATGGAGGGGAATTTCGTCCTCTCCAATCCACCTTACTATCGATGGGCATCACCTATAGATCCAGCTGCCCTCACACTCATCACCAAATGGGTTCTGTTGAGCGTCGTCATAGACACATTATTGAAACTGGCCTCACTCTCCTTGACATGGCTCTCACCCCACTATCCTTGTGGGACTTTCCATTTGAAATAGCCACATACCTCATCAACTGCCTCCCTTGCAAGGTCACCCAAAATAAATCTCCATTCCAACTTCTTTTCAATCTCACTCCCGATTACAAATTCCCCAAACCTTGGTTGCGAATGTTGGCCCTTTCTTAGACTTTACAACACACATAAGTTAGACTTTCGTTCCAAGGCATGTGTTTTTATTGGCTATAGCAAAGAGGATCAAGGCTACAAATGCCTACACCTTCCCAGTGTGGGAAGGTGTACATTGCTCGTCATGTTGTGTTGAAGAGGGGTGTAAACGAGCCGAGCTTGAGCGAGCTTCCCTTGTTTGGGTTCGGCTTGTTTAAATTTTACTCGAGCCGAGCTTAAGGACGAGCCAAAAAATCGAACTCGAGCTCGAGCTCATAATAAGTCAAGCCGAGCCGAGCTAATTCACGAGCTGGCTCTTATATTTAATTTATTAATTTATTTTTTTATTATAAATTTAAACTTCAAGCACTCTTAAACAGCTCAAGAAGCCAGCTTGCATATGAGTATTTGCTTAGTCTGGCTAGCGGAGTATGGAGCCCGAGTCAATACAATAAGGTTGGTTTCAAATAGAGAGAATATGTACATCATTTTATAATAAAATGATGCTATTAGGAAAAAAAAAAAAATCATCAATTTTTAATATTAATAAGAGGAATTATGTGAATAACTACCAATTCGAGCTTTATACAAGCTGCTCACGAGCTTAGCCAAGTCGAGCCAAATTAGCTTCATTTAATATTCGAGCCAGAATCCGTGTTCATAAATCGCTTCATTTAATATTCGAATCGAGCACGAGCCAAGCTTATGCGAGCCGAGCTCGAGCGAGTGAGCGAGCGGCTTGGTCTCTTAACAGCCCTAGTGTTGAACGAGTCATCCTTCCCGTTCTCTAAAAGCAAACGGTTGTCCCCTACTCCGCCCAATGACCATCAATCTATTCCAGCTATGTTCATCTTACCCTCTCAACCTATTCACACCTCACAATCTCACCATCGCCACCCTCTATCACTTCCGACAACTCAACCCCCACCTCTATCTCCATTTCCCCACCCTCAAGTGCCATTCCAGTGTAATCTCCTTGCAAGCTTCATCCAATTCCTCCACTGATTCTACTGAACCAAGGCCTCTCCCACGCACCACACACGGGATGTTCTCAACATGATATTTTACAGCCACAGCAACTCACTGATGGGAGAATCAAATATCCACCACGGGCCCTTCATCCCTGCTTACAATCTGAGGAAAGTGAACCTCTAAATGACATCAGGCCATGAATGAGGAGTTTGATGCTCTCCTAAAAAATGGCATGTGGTCCCTAGTCAACTAATCTTCATCTATGAACATTGTTGGCTCCAAGTGGGTGTTTGGAATCAAGCGAAGAGCTCATGGAAGTATAGATAGATAAAAAGCAAGACTTGTTGCTAAAGGCTTTCATCAACAACCATGTATTGATTATGCTGAAACATTCAGCCCTGTTATGAAGCCTATCACTATACGCACCATCAGCTTATAGACTACGAGTTTGTGGCTAGCCATTCAAGACGGACTATACACTCAGCATAGACTTCACTTACTTGACTTGCTCCAAGATATAAAGTATACTTTGTAGACAAGCTCATGAAGACTTGGATCACCTCTTTTTCTCGTGTCCCTTCTCAGAGGGAGATCTTGCTCCAAATGGAATATTCCGTAGTCTAAAAGATCTTGAAAAGGAATGTCCTCTGGATAGCTTAAAGGTTCAAGGATAAGTCCCTTTGCAGTCTAGTTTGCAAGTTCATGTTTGTTATTTCCATGTATTCCACTTGAAGAGAAAAAAGTACAACACATCTTCATTAGCCCCGACCTGTGTGTAATATATACTTCAAGATGTCATGTTTTGTGAATAGAGGAAGAATTAACAGTCTCCATGGCCTTAAGCCATCTCAGGAAAATAGGTGCCGTCAAAGGTCATGAGGGTTCTCGGAGGAGATATTAGCTCACTAAACCCTGCTTCATTTTTTTTTTTCGTTTTTTTTTTCTTTTTTTTTTTTTTTTTTTTTTTTTGTGTGTGTTGAGTAGGGATTGAGCCCTCTCTCAACCCGGTTGCTCTTGTTGCTTTTGTATTCCCTATCTCTTCTTCAATTTTTTTTTTTTTTTTTGTTCTGGGATATGGTCCTATGCTTTTGTGCAGCTTCCTTTAATATAATAATCACTTCAAATAGAAGACTGTTAGTGTATTTCATAAATGTCAAATGAAACAGAATTATGAAAGCCATGAATACAAAACTCAAATTCAGAGACCTCGCAATTCCATAAAGGTAAGTGATAGAAATAAAATGCATATATATATATATATATATGAGTTAAACAATTTGACGACAAAGAACGTACATACACTACAAAGACACGCATATCTGAGCGCATGAAAGTTGAAAAATAGACATGGAATATGAAATGCATATAAAGATAGATATACAGAATGGAATAGCAATTTGGAGACATTGTTGTTGTTGTAGTAAGATTACCCTCCATCGCCTGAGCGTCTCGAATGGCGCATTCTTGGTGTGGGCAATGTCGAAGGGATCAGAGGTCGGGGCGTGGATGTCATCGTGGTCACAGGCCTTGCTGGGGCCCGCCTCTTCGTCATGATGGTTGGAGAGCGGCGGCAAGAGGCCATTGGTGGAAGAGGTGGAACCACGGGTGGCCATAGATAGATAGATAGATAGAAATCACCTCCTCCGCCTCTCCTCAAGAGGAATTTAACTGTCGCAAGAGAGATGGCAAGAAGCCGTAGCACAAAAATCAATCACCTGCCATGCCCTGCTCATTCGGGCCCCACAACTCGCCCACCCACTAACAACACCAGATCAGAAAACCACGGAGAACAACAACATGTGTTATTTTGAGGTAATGACAGGGTGGCGCTGCATGTGGGCATCATTTTTTTGCTTCTTAATTTTAGAAAGAAAAAAACACGCATCGTGCGGTGGAGTGATTTGGGGGGGGGGGGGGGGAATGGAGGAAGCAAATTCAACACCAAAACCAAAACAAAAACAATAAATCAGTGGTTGTGCTTACGACTTTCAAGTACTGGTTTCTGATCAAAACAATCACCGCCAGAGAAGGAGCTCGATTCTTCGCCAGCCAAACCAACAATACACCTAATGGCAAACGATCTTCACCACCAGATCATCTTTGTCTCGCAGAGAGAGTGAACAGAGACAGAGGGAGAATAATTGTTGCTTTCACGTACACAGAATAAACCAAAAAAAGTGCGCGTAGGAAATTTCGAAGAAACTTCCGCGCTCTTTTTTTCTTTTTCTTTTTTTATTTTCTTTTTAATAAAATAATGACTATATATATATATATATTTGGTTATTAAAGTCCTCATATTTTAAAGAGGTCTATTTCTCATTTTACCCTCAAAATTAAAAGCTAAGCCACGTCATCCATACCAAAACAAAAACAAAAAAACGCCACGTGAAAAACGGAAAAAAAACGTGTTCCATCTTGTTCGTCTCTAAACCCCTCACTCCTCCCACCGTCCCACGCATGATGCACCGTCCATTGTTGTTCTTCAGCTGATCAGGGCAAAATTGGCCATGTGGTCTCTGCTCTCGGGGAAAATGCCTCATTTTCAGGGGTGTGCAAGAAAGAATAAAGCAATTTTCAGAAATCCAATTTTCAGGATCTGTGAAGAAATAGCAAGCAATGGGCAATCTAAAAGAATTGCGATCTGAGAGTGAGGAAGTTAGAGAAAGATTCAGAGATATTATCAAAACGCATTAGAAAAAGCAAAGGTAGGAAATGAGTAGATTGAGAAAGCATAAATTCAAAGCCAAAATTTATTAAAAAAGAAAGGCTTTAATGAGTTGAATGAGAGAGAGAAGGAACAGATGGTGGGAATCAAACTTGGGAGCATTTACACTACGTCTGTAGATTCTACTGTAAAGCGAGCGAGAGAGAGAGAGGCTCTCTGATTTCTCTGAAGCATGGAAGGGCGAAGAAGGATCCTCTCCATCGGGCATCTTTATTTTATAGGGGTATAATTGTCCAAATGAAAGCTAAATAACAATTCTACCCTTATGAACATAAGGGACCCTTCCTCTTCCCATGTATTTCAAACGAGTGTAAAATGAAGAATAATATTGTCTTAATATTAAAGTTGAAAGACATAATTTACAATATAAATTTTCAAACTACGTGGCAGTGATTTTTAAATTAAAAAAAAATATAATTTCCTTTTTCTTGTTTGTCACTCATGATTTATCAAATTAATTTAAAAAATTTTCTAAGTTCATTTATTTGACCTCCTAACACTTCCCTAAATGAATAAATGGAAAGATGCCTACCATAAAGGGCTTTTATTTTCTCATCTCCCAACCTCCGTTGGCCCTAAATGAATAAATGGAAGGACGACTACCATAAATGGCTTTTATTTTCTCATCTCCCAACCACCGTTGGTCTACTACTTAGAACGGTTGAATGCCCCATTTATCTTTGTGTGCCATTTTATTTATTTCTCTTTATTAAATATTACTAATTATGTACCCATGAAGTAGCTCAAAATGCTGAAAATTATTTCTTATGAAGTGAAAGTCATTAGTTCTGACTGAGCTTGACATGTTCATACTTGCCTTTCCTATTCCTTTATGTGATTATTGAAATGGTGTCCAAAGGACCACAAAATTGGGGCAGGAAGAATCTCTTAAGAAATGTTTCTTCCTCTTATTTAAAATACAAACATTAGTGCATCTCCAACAATCACTTTAAAATATAAGTTTTGTTAAAATTTAGCTTTGTATAACCCTTTTTGGAGCTCACTATAGCAACTTGTAAAAAAAATTTATTCTTTTTTTCTCTCCCCTTTCTCTCTCCCTCTCCCTCAATGAAAATAAAAACAATAAAAATAATATTTAATTAGAGTAGAGAGTTAAAATAGATATTCTACTTAAGTGTGTAACAAGAAACTAGTAGCTAAAATGAAGATGCTGAAGATGCTCTGTACAATAAACTAGAAACTAATAGCTAAAATAACTACTTTTGCTGAAGATGCTCTGTACAATAAACCTCAAAATGCAAAAGAAGGATGTCCAGTATCTTATATACACATGATTAATATTACAGATCGTAATGTAGTATCACACTTTGTAGTTGATGTAATGTCCAAGAAAATAACAACACATAAAATAATATTTAGAAAATATTATTGAGCATAAAATACTAGTTACATGAATAATAGGGGTGTCAACCCGATCCGGTTTCTTGGTTTTTGGCCAAAACCGGAGCCGGAGCCGGAGCCGGAGCCGGTTCTTACCCGGGTCCCGGTTACCGGCCGGTTCCGGTTTTACCCGGTCCAGTAACCGGTTTTTTTAAAAAATTGGTTTTTGGGCTTATTTTAAGTATTGGGCCTAAAATAAGCAATTTTTTTTTTTTCATAAGTTAGCCAATTTTTTTAAAAAAAATCTATTAGTTTCTTTGTCTAAATTAAATGGGCTTTGTTGTGATTGTTCCAAATAATTAAAAAATAAACCTAAAAGAGTCCAAAAATCCTAAAAAATCAATGTTTTTGCCTATTTGGGCCTTAGAAATAAAAATTTAATTTTTTAAAATACCCTAAACCTAAACCTAAGTGTAAAAAATATTAATATATATAATATATATATTAATATATAAATATAATAATATATAAATATTATTAAATAAAATGAAAACCCGGTTCCGGTATTTCCGGTAAAAACCGGGTACCAAAAACCGGTACCGAAACCGGGGTACCCGATTTTTGAATTTTTCAAACCGGAACCGGGACCCCGGTTTCCCAGTTTTCGGTTTTGCGGTTCTGGTTCCGGTTTCCCGATAATTTTTTACACCCCTAAAGAATACCTTGAAAAGAGAGGACGAAACAGAACAATATTTTGATACATCACTAAAAACAATAGTGACATGTGAGAAATTGACATGTCACTAATTGGTGACGTGTGAAGAAAAAAAAATTTTTTAAAAAAAAATTATTTATTTATTTTTTCTTTTTTTGTAGTGATAACAAAGGAAAAAATGCTTTTGCCATACACAAATTCTTGCTTTCTTTCTTTCTTTTTAGGAGAAACTTCACTTTAGATATCTGAACTACTGTGCATTTTGAGAAGACCCTCCAAAGTTAAAAAAACTCTCAATTTGAACCCCTCAACTTTTAATTGCAATCAATTTAAACCCCATTAGTTTTTAAACGTTAAAAGTGACACAATGACCATTATACCCTTGACTTTTTAAGAAAAAATCAATTTTACCCTTAATTTCAAATTTTTTTTTTTAAAAAAAAATAAAAATAAAAAAAAATCACAAGGTGACCCACGGTTGGGCCACCTTGTGACCCTTTTTTTCTTTTTTTCTTTTTCTCATTTTTTTCCTTTTTTTTAAAAAATAAAATAAAATCGGAGGATAATTTTATCTTTTTAGGTGTTTTAATGGCAAAAATTGACGGAGCAGGTAAATTGCATCAAATTAAAGTTCGAAAGGTGAAATTGAGAATTTTTAAAATTTATGAAGGTCTTCTCAAAACGCGTAGTAGTTTAAGAATCCTTTATAAAGTTTCACTTTTTTGTTAACACTGTGTCGTGGGGTCACGTTTACTTAAGTTGAAAAGTCTCCTCTCTTCCGGTGTTGAGAAGTACTAGGATCCAAACAAATGAACCCAGAAAAATTTCTAAACTGATGTGGCAATTGGTGGGTGGCAAACAGGGGAGAGAGAAAGCGAATTTTTTCAATAAAAAAAACTTGCCACGTTAGTTTGAAAATTTTTCTTAATTCATTTATTTTGCTCCCTAGCACTTTTTTCCGGTGTTTTGTCACATTTTAACCCTTTTTTTTTTTTTTTCGGGATCCACATACGTATAGGACAAAAAACACTCTTTCTTGTTTTGCCTTGCACCACTTCTTTACCCGGTTCATTCTTTCACAAAGGAAAACAATTTCTTCTTCATCCCTTGCTTTGATTTTTCTTTCTTTCTTGGTTTTATTATTTTAATTCCTAAAAAAAAAAAAATACTTGAATTAGTATATTATTTAATCTCAAGTTTAGTGATTAAACAATATTTTCCAATTAAATATAAAATGCAAAAATTATAGCAAACTAAGGAATTATAATGCTCACTTTAATAATAATAATAATAATAAATAATAAATAAAAATAAAAAAAAAATAAAAAAAAAAAGAAAAAGAAAAAAGAAAAAAGAATGAAGTATTTTTAAGCTATTATCGATTTTTACATCATTCACCACAACATGCTCGACCGTACCCAATGGATGCCCAAAAGCCACTAATGACTGTCGATTGAGAGCATATACTATTACTTTCTCAAACACACATTTGAGATGAAATTAAAAAACTATCTAAAACTCATGAAAATGGAATATGAGAGTGTGAATAGAAACTTCCATTAACAAGTGGGATTTCATAGTAGCTTCTAACAGCTTTGGTGTTGTCGAGTCAAACACATTGAGCTCTACATGCAGTTGCTTTCCCTCATTCCTCATACATTTGGTGGTTGAGCAACTGACCTTGTCTCACGCCCCAAAATTAGGTTAGTTAATTTTTGATTAATTTGGAGTGTTGCTGCCTTACTGGTAATTCATTCAGGCCAATTAACTATTAATTGACTGGAGGTATTACACTAAACGTTAATCTATCATAGTATAAACATGCGGAAAGCATAAATAAATGATATGAGACAACTATTCATATGACCTCAAAGCTTTCAAATAAACATTACTATAACATTATCAGTTACATCTATTTAAGCAAACTTGACAATGTCAGCCATTCGCTCGACATATTCATCCTTGTGAATTTCTCACTCTACACCATGACAACCTGCTAATTTGCAAAATAGCGAGGTGTTTGACATATGAAAAAAAGTATTTGCGTAACTCGAAGGTGTCCTTGTTTTAGTAACGTATGTTCACTTAGAACTCACGAACAAGGGTCAACGATATCTTGACCCCTGTGGAGAGCGCATCTATGTCCATCCTTGATGGGCGAACACCTCTCCAATGTGTGGATAAGTCTCCGTAAAGTCGTTGAAGACCACCATCATCTCCATAATAATGTTTCTCGAAATGTAGTAGTCGAAGAGTGCGTCAGATGCCACCTAAGAGAAGAATCTAGAGGAGTTGAATGCCGGTGGTGCTTGTTAGTAGTATAACATTGAAATGAGAACCATTCGAAACATAAGAGAGCTATATTTACACAAGCGCAATAAATGACAGAAATCACATAGAATTTGCAAAATTCTTAACATCACTTTTCTCTACATGTGAAGATCAATTTCCAGAGGACATGTGAGCAGAGCCTGATTCTATTGGTTCTATTAGTTGATAGTAAAATGCAACAAATGAAAAGGTTAAGAAAGTTTCAAGTTGGGGCTTCGTGTTTGTCCAAGTTGTTCCATTTGTAGGTGGGATTGCATCAATGATTTGTACTATGATAGAAAGAAAGCATATACATTCAATTTTGTCCAATGACCATTTGGTGGGTTTAAGATCTACTTTAGAAAATTGGGTCTTAACAATTTTTGTCCAATTGACCAAATCCCCAACATCAGATAATCAACCCAGTAATAAACTCACCTATACATTCATCAAATGGTCAAGTCGTTTTGCACCTCCATTGCTTGTGTACTTTAAGTATTTGCTCTTGCAAGAGCATTCACATTAGTTTATCTAAATTTTTAGGCAAAAGGGCAAACCAAAACCCATTTTATCTAGTTTGGCTAACCACTTTTCAAGACCTAGCTTATCTAAACTTCTTACATATTTATTAAAATAATATTTCTTAAATTTTTTTAATTCATTTTAGGGTTAAATACCTTTTGTCCATTGGTTTAACAATTTGATTTTTTGCCCCCTAGGGTTTAAATTTTTATCACAAGAGGGTTACATAAAGATGGAAATGGTACTACCTTTGTCTAAATTCCGACCAAAATTTGACGAAAAGCCACGTCAGAACATTAAGAAATTGACACGTGTCCATATACCTAATTAAAAATTAAAAAAAATATAGTTTTTTTTTTTAATTTAAAACATTAAAAAATTAATTTTAATTAAATTTAAAAAAAAATGAGGGTGGCTAGTGTCCATATACCTAATTAAAAATTAAAAAAAAAAATAGTTTTTTTTAATTAAAAACATTAAAAAATGTTTTTTTAATTAAATTAAAATATATATATATATATATATATATATATATATATATATTGAGAGTGCCACGGCCAAAATCGGGATTTTGATGAACCAAGGTGATTTTCACCAATATTTGAAGAAACCCATTTGAGAATAGATAGTATCCTAAGCTTTGGCAAATGGGTCATGACTAGTTTGATGAGATTTGAAAGTGTAAGATGAATAGAGAACCCAGTAGGCCAATTTTTAGGCTCAATAGCAATGAGTATCAAGTCTATGAGCTGAAATTATTACCTTGGATTTTGATGGGAATGCAAAAATGAACAAGAGTGTCAACTCAGAAAGCATTAGACTTTGAGGGCTTTTTTTTTTTAATCAAATAAGGGAAAGCGGGTTACAGGATAAAACAACCAAAAGGGTGGGCACCCCGACAACAAAGCCCAAATGGTAAATGCAATACAAATTCAAAAACAAATTCTGGATCTGATCCAAAAGGACCAAACAGCACACAATAGTTTTGTCTATAGTTCTATAAGAACCGTAAATAAGCCGGGCCTTTTCCAGAGCCGCATAAGGCGGTTTGCAAAAGAACTCAATGAAGGGTCCTTTGTGGTAAAAGCAACAACCACTGTTAAATGGTTGTTGCAGGACAGGCACTGCAGAAAACCGAAGTAGAGCCGTTGAAGGACGACCACCAGCATCTAAAATATCTTCCAGTAGATCAAACAACTTCAGTACAGGGAGATTATAACGCACAGAAAACAGTAAATATAGCATAGACCAACAGAAAATGCAGAAGAACATCAATTACATAAAACAGTAAAAGCAACACAGTAACCCCAAGGTGGGCATGGTAAAGGAACATGGAGTGGTCCAGCGAGTGCAAGACACTCACAGGCATGTGAAGACCACGCACCAGCAGTGGGTGTTGGGGGATGGTGGGGGACCACCATAGTAGACAGGCATAAGCAGCGGGAGACGGTGGCAGGCAGCACGCATTGCAAAAGGTTGGACACGTGGCAACGCGTGTTGGCCACGCGTGGGTGCGTGCTTGCCAGAAGGAGACACGGCTGGTGGCGGCTGGAAGAAGAAAGACCCTGGATCACGGCGGGATGGAGCGCGAGATGGTTGAATTTCCTAAAAATTCTAGATCTGATTTTGAAAAAAATCAAACCAAAACCTTCAGAAAAGGGGTAGATCCAAGGATAAGAGCGGCTGCTGGAGGCTAGAACCTAGCGTACTACGGTGGAGGAGGGATCGACCATGTTGCTAGACAGACAAGAAAAAGCCTCTAAAGAGGTGGATAAGGTCTCCAAGGAGACTAATAGGACCTCAAAAGAGGCGGGAAGGGGAGGGGGAATAAAGGGGAAAGGGGTGGGGAGGAGGGAGTCGTAACTCCCTCCTCCTACACTGTCGGAGATACAAAGAGGAGGGGATTTGTTTTTTTTTTTAGAGCAATTCCTTTTATCTGTGGGACAATATAGCTATCGAGGAGGATTGGAAATAATTTCAACACATTCTTTGAGGCCTTGTTTGTTAAACAACAAGGCCTTTTCCATGATACTGTTGACATTAAAAAAAAAAATTTAAAAAAAATAATGATTGGTATAGAAAAGTAAAAAAGTGGTATTGAAAAGTGAAAAATTTTGTTTTGTAGTATTTTTTTATTTATTTATTTAAATAGTAGTAAAAAGTAAATGATGTGGTATAAAAAGTGAGAATGTTTTGATGTTGATTTTTTTTTTAAAAAAAATGAGATAAATAGTGTGGTGGTATTTGTTGTTGTTTAACAAACACCACCTAAGTTGCGAAGCTCCGTTGTACTGCTGGTGATTCAGTGCAGGCCAACGGGTGGCCGAGCCACCCCTAAATGGCCGGATTGGGGGTGGTCGAACCATCCCCAAGGGCCCCAATGGGGTGGGTTTGGGGGTGGTTTCGGCTACCCCCATTTCGAATGAGGAGTGAGGAGTTAGGGAAGAATGCCGATATCACCAACCAAACCCTCGAACAATGTGGATGTCACACTGTTAAGCGATCAAACAACGGAATTTGGAGCAAGCATGGAACAAGCACAAATCAATATGATATGGTGCAGCATAGTGCTAGCATGGAGGGCAATCAATTCTCAACTAGTCACCAATGACACCAGATTTTCAGTTTCGCGTAAGAGTTTGTCATTGACAATAGTGAGACTACCAATATTGAATCAACAAACCTAGAACAGAGCATTAAAAAAATCCTATAACCAAATCAAAGAGAAAACCCAAACCAAATCAAATCAAATCAAAGAACATAAATCTATAATTTGACAGCATTCATGTAATTTGATTGCTATTTATGCAGTAGCCATCCCATAAATTGGAATGGCGAAAGCCATAAATAAAACTTCCCCCAAACAAGGATCAAGATAAGGGTGGTACTAAACCTGAACTATAACATGGTGGGGATGAGGATAGTTGATAAGTGCCAAATGTTGCATATTTGGACCCCTTTATTTATATTAGTTAATCCTTTAACTGTGTCGTTATTTAATATTTTGTGTTTTTAGTGTTTTGTATCTCGTTAAAGAAAAACTAAATTAAAGAGAAGAGCTGTAGAATTTTGCTCTCTGGACTTGTATATCCTTTCTTGAATGCAAATAAGTCTATTTATAGGCTTAGGGAAGTCCTAGAAGCCCTATTAAACCTAGATAATTCGGAGGTCTGTCTCTCAGTCAAAATAGAAGTCTGAAATCGGAATAGGATTTGTCAAAAACTTGTCGTGCAAATTTTAATATACTCGCAAGTGCACGAATCGTTTGCAATATAATGAAGTGCGAGGTCGAACCCACAGGGAATTGTATTTTTGAATAACAAATTTAAATCTAAACTAATTAAATCCTAACCTAGTTCCAAACGGTTTTTGAATTTTGAGTTTTGAAAATTAAAGGATAAACATAAACTAAATAAAACAAAAGATAAAGATTAAGGTTTGGGAATCCACATTCACCGAATCATAACAACATACTCCATATTCATCAATATTTATCCGAAATTCTCACAATTAAAATCTTATGTATGTTTTACTATGCTTCAACAGTTAATCTAAATCATCCCATGTATCCATTCATTTCACAAATCACAAAAGGAATCCAAATTCAATTGAAACACCAGATGTATCCGTAGAACAAATCACAAGGGATATCCAATTTTTATAAGTTAAAAACCAAACAATCAATCATATGAAATTATCTCAAATCATCACATGTATTCTTAAATCACAAGAGATATCCAATAATCACTCTACACAATTGATTAGAAGTAAAACAATTGAAATAATAAACTCAATAAAATCAGATAAATAAAGACTTACATAAAAGTGATGTCGTTCTTCATCGGTGAGGCTTCATCCCCAACCTTAGTTGGAAATTTAGCTACACATAAAAAATAAAACCTAAACCTAAACCTGAAAAAAAAAAAAAAAAAAAAAAAAAAAAAAAAAAAACTAAAGATAAAAGTTGTAGAATTTTGCTCTCTGTACTTGTATATCTTTTTTTGAATGTAAAGAAGTCTATTTAGAGGTTTAGGGAAGTCTTAGAAGCTTTATTAAACCTAGATAATTCAGAGGCCTGTCTCCCAGTCAAAATAGAAGTTTGAAATCGGAATAGGATTGGTTCAGATTTGTGTCATTTACTTGCGGGGCAATTTTAGCATAGTAACCATCCGAATTAGGAAAATCCTATTTCACAAGAAATTGTAGTATTTTGCGTTATCTTTCCAATGCCACTTGAATCACTTCAATCCAATATTTTAGCAGAAAGTTATGGTCAAAATACTGAGATATATACAGAATTTGAATTTGAATCTGATCCGAAATCTTATCAAATCTGATCTTTTATCCAATTTAATCTGATTTAACATTTTTCTTGGATTTGGTTAAACTTAACCACATCATCTAGGTCTTCTCAAAGTATGCTTTCCTCCAAACTTTGCACTTTTTTCCTTTAAAGCTGTAGTTTTTCTTTAATGACCTACAAAACACTAAAAACACAAAACGAACACAAAATATTAAATAACGACACAGCTAAAGGATTAACTAATGTAAATAAATGGGTCCAAATATGCAACATTTGGCACTTATCAATAGTGAACGAGGATCGCATGGGTGTTATGAGCATAGATTTGTAAGGAAATAACAATAAAAGATAATAAAGATAAACAATTTTGTCACTTCAAGTGGCCAATCCCTTCACTCTCTCAAACTCATGCCTAGGAGACACAAACACTAGATAATTTTTTGGATGATTTCATTATGTAAAGCTTGAAGATTAAATACAAGAAATATGTAATTCCTGACCAACTAACATAGTGTTGTACCCATGACCTAATGCTTGTAACTGAGATACAGGACTCTGACCCACTAACCCTCCTTAGTGGACTATAACTCCTACTAACAAGCTGACCCACTAACAACACAATCTATAAGAGCATTTCTTGCAGCCTCACCAAACTATTTTTTGGCTATTTTGGTGAGGCAATTTAACAAAAGTGGCTTAAATCTTCACTTTTCAGACTCAATACTTTAACAAAAAAAATAATAATAATAGTGAAGTGAACAGTACTCACCAAATATAAAAAAAAAGGACTATTCACTCACTTATTGATTAAACAATTCATTTCTCCCTCTTCGTTTTTGCTTTTTGTTTCTCTCTCTTTCTCTTTAATAGTTAAAAAAGAATAAACTAATATTTTGAAAAAGAATATTTAAATGGAATAGTGAAAGTGGATTATTAAAATAGTGAGGCTACTGGGGTGCTCTAAAAAAATGAGTTGTTAAAATAGAAAAAAAAAATGTACTTTTGGCTATTTTGGTGAGTAAAATTTGGTGAGGCTGCTAAAAATGCTTTAATGGACTCAACTTCAACAGCCACATTCCGGCGAAGGAGGCGATAGGATGAGGAGGCGGGGTGGCTGAGCGAAAGGGCGAGAACGAGAGAGAGAGAGAGAGGAACTAGAGAGGAAGAAATAAAGTGAGAAACGAAATGTTGAAGTTTCTGGAAAAGAGAGAGGGGGAGAGAGAAATAATAAAATATTAAATGCATTGGTAAACAGTGTCGCTACATGTAGCGGTGTACTGTTCACAAATGAGTTAAAAATGCATTTTGCATTTATTTTACGTAAGCTGATGTGGAGACACTTTTATTCATTTGCTTAGCCATTTTGCATAAAAGTCATATATGGCTAATCCAATGTGAGTGCTATAATGCATTAACAAATTACTCAAATACAAATAATAGTAACTGAAAGCAATGACGACGGAAAGCAACAAAGGTGTTATTTCCTTACCTTTGTAGGTGGCAACTTTTTGCTGCAACGAAAAGCAGCGGTGAGGGAGACAAAGACAATGATGATGACAAAGGCATTGAAATGTCACAAAGATGACTGAAATCAACAATTTGGGTGACTATTCGAAAATTTGCTAGGTAGCATAGAGGGAAGATTAAGAGATTTGGATGGCGTTTGAGGGGAAGGAGTTTTAGCGACGATATTAGAAGACAATTGATTTGAAATTACCCTAAATTTGTTTTTGGGTTAAATGTTGATTTGGTACTTATGGTAAGGGCCATAATCAAATAGCCATCTCGGTTTCAAAAAGTGTTACAAGTGGTACCTGTCATCATCCTAAATACCGACATGCACCTTATGTATAGGTTTCATCCATAATTATATGGATCTACACGTCAATGCCTTTCAAAAAGGGACACATGTTCTATCACTACAACAAAAATTGGTCTTTTTGGCTTTTTTTTTTTTTTACCTAGCATTTATTCTAAATACCAAGTTTTTTACATTTTGGTGGCATATTTTTTTTAAATGCCAAAAATTGAGTGCTTTTTCATTTTTTCGTTGGTTATTAATATTTTCTACTCTCTTGGAGTGGAGCTTCAAATAATTTGTGCTGAGAAATCTGCACATTACTCGACTATTTCTGGTGCAAGTTCTTTCACTCTTTCACATTTTTCTTTATTTGCTTGCAGCTTTTTTCTGAAAAGATAACATGGAGGACAAATGTGCAATCAAGAGAGATGTTACTGAAGTATTGCTTCATCATTGGAACTAATTTTTTTTTCATGTTTCTTTCTCTCAAAGTCAATCTTGCTAATGGTAATTACTTGGCTGGTGCAGTTGATAGGCAATACAGGTAGAATTTATGTAGGGGAGTTCTATTGTGTCTTGCCTTTGTTGAGTCATAAATGGAAGCTTGCACGTGACATCAATTTTGGTAAATCTTGTTCGAGTGCATGTGACATCAATTTTGGTAAATCTCCTCAAAAAAGTTGCGATTTGTTAAATTATCGTGGTAAACCCTAAATAATAAAATATTGTTGTTTTTGTTGAAGGTTATAGTCAATGGGCTGGATTTATGCCAAGCAGAAGGTGACCTCGCTCTGGGAAAAACACTATCAAGGAAAAACACAAGTGCATTACAAGTAACCCAAGTATCAACAACCAAGAAATCACCCACCTTCTTTGGATTGCCCATTTTTTAATATGCTTTTGTTTTATATGATCCATTGGGTTGAAGAAAACATGTCTTCTTTAATAGGAAACTAAATATGTAATTATATCAAATATTACATACAACATCGTAAATGGCTTGTGCACTCCCATTAGTGACCAATCTACTTTTGTTTTGGATCATTAGTGACCATTAGTTGATTTTGTTTTGTATAATGCACTAGCACTTTATGGAGTAATGATATAAGGAGGAGTAGAGTCCTCCCAAATGTGATGTGGTTCTTAAATTCACCATTAAATAAAAAAATTTTTATTGGTGATTATATTGTGAATATATTAAAAAAATATATATTATACTGGATTCAAGTTTCTTGGCACATAGAATATGTGCCAAGAAATTCAAGTTTTCTTGGCACATAGCCTATGTGCCCTCAATCCTAAATACTTTGTTTTTTCTGGTTCCTTTGTTAACATTGTGCCACATTCAAAACAGAAAACTACCTCTTGGATTATAGACACTGGTGCAACTGATCACATTTTTACTTCAATTACAGCTATAGTCTCAACACGTGAAGTTACCTAATTGATCTATAGCATCTATCACACACATAGGCAAAACTGTCAAACTTTCAGACAATCTTACATTGACTAAAGTTTTATGTGTTCCATCTTTTACCCTCAATCTAATTTCAACTAGCAAACTCATTAAAAATCTAACATGTTGTCTCATCTTTCTTACTGGATATTGTTTTATACAGAATTTGTACCATTGGAGAACGATTGGGGTGGGTAAGGAAGAAGCTAGTTTATTTGTCTTGTTGCAAGAGAACAAGGTATCTACCCATGCCCAAGCTGCATCATTTCCTTCCTTTCAACAACATGCACCTTTTAATTCCATCAAACAATCCTCACATGATGTTTGACACTATAGACTAGGGCACCTTTCCATATCTAGAATAAGGTTGTTACAAAAGCATGTTCCTGCAATCCCATGTAAATTTGATAGCATTTGTTCAATTTGTCAAATGGCCAAACAACATCAGCTTCCTTTTTCAGTTAGCACTTATGTATCTTTGTTAGCATTCGATCTCATTCATTGCGATATTTGGGGTCCTCTGGCCACCAAGTCAATAAATGGTTCTATTTTCTTTCTTACAATTGTGGATGACTATTCAAGGTTTACTTGGGTTCATTTGATGCAACACAAATTTCAAACTAGTTCCATTATCAAATATTTCTTTCAACTTGTTCAAACTTAGTTTCAAACTAAAGTCAAGTGTCTTAGATCAGATAATGGTGCTAAATGTAACTGAAAGATTATTTTTCTGATCAAGGCATCATTCATCAACTTAGTTGTGTTGAAACCCTACAACAGAAGGCCATAGTTGAGAGAAAATACCAACACCTACTAAATGTTGCAAGAGCTTTAAGATTTCAATCACATCTTCTTTTAAAATTTTGGGGAGATTGCATACTCACAATCACTCACATTATAAATAGAATACCTACACTCTTTCTTTCAAACAAATCACCTCATGAGCTGCTATATTCTGCAGTCCCATCATATTCTCATCTCAAAATTTTTGGATGCTTAGCTTATGTGTTAACTATATCTAAAAATAGAACCAAGTTTGATCCAAAAGCTATTCCATGTATTTTCATAAGATATCCATATGGCATGAATGGTTATAAATTTTTTAGGGGAAAATCCACTTTACCCTCTTGAAGTTTCAGGTGTTTTTCAATTTGAACCCCAAAGTTTAAAAATTTGCAATGTACCCCCCTAATGTTTCAAAAAAATTCAATTTAAACCTTTCGTTACTAATTTCCGTTAAATTGGACGAAATTTTTTTTTTTTTTTTTTTTTTTTTTTTTAAAAAAAAGCCTGAGAGTAATTATGTAATTTCATAAATTTCCATCTAATTTGACGGAAATTAGTAACTGAATGTTTAAATGGAAAATTTTTGAAACATTGGGGGGTACACTGCCAATTTTTAAACTTTGAGGTTCAAATTGAAAAACCCCTGAAACTTCAGGGGGGTAAATTGGATTTTTCCCAATTTTTTAGTCTTCATAATCATTCTGTCATCATTTTCAGACATGTTATCTTTCATGAAACCATTTTTCCTTTTACTTCTCACTTAGATCATTCATTATCTATAGCTCATGATAACACCAATCTTTCATCCATCCATTTTCCAAATTCTGATACATTTGATATCTCAGATTTTCCTCCTAATCCAGCAATGTCAATCTCATCTCCTATTCCTCAACCATAGCTAGTCATAACAAACCCCTACTCACAGCCATTCATTTCACCTACTTCTGAACCTAATACCTCATCAGATTCAACACCTTCTGTTGAACCAAATCCTCCATCTTATTATGTTCCCTCTTCTGTTCCTAGTCAATTGTCCTGTCCATCCATTAAAAAATCCACTAGGATCAAAACCAGACCTAGTTACTTGCAGGATTATCATTATTAATTTGTTTCATCTTCTCCACCCCCATCTATTGCAATGTCTACTAATTCAGGTAAATCTTATCCATTGTCTTATTTTGTTTCCAATGATAACTTGTCTCGTTCTCATAAACATTTTTGCCTTAGCACTCACTCAACATTGAACCTAAGTTCTATCATCAAGCTATTAAGGATGTGCATTGGCGTGAGGCTATGCAGGCTGAAATCTTAGCACTTGAAGCAAACAAGACTTGGATAGTTACCGCATTACCTCCAAACAAGAAGGCTATTGGCTGCAAATGGGTGTATAAGATAAAACAGAAATCTGATGGCAGTATTGAGTGGTACAAGGCTAGGTTGGTGGCCAAAGGGTACACTCAATGTGAATGGTTGGATTATCATGAAACCTTCTCTCCTGTATCCAAGATAACAACAATGAAATGTTTCTTAGTTCTTGCAGCAGCTAAAGGTTAGATATTGCATCAATTGGATGTGAATAATGCATTCTTGCATGAGGACTTAGATGAAAAAGTCTATATGACTATGCCTCCTGGTTTTGGCAGCAAGTGGGAGAGTATGGTTTGTTGACTGGCTAAATCATTGTATGGTTTGAAGCAGGCTTCCCGACAATGGTTCTCCAAATTCTCTGCAACATTAATTGATCTTTGTTTTGCTCAATCCAAGGCTGATGATTCTCTGTTCACAAGGCTCAAAGGTTCCTTTTATATTGATCTTTTAGTTTATGTTGATCATGTTGCCATAGCTAGCAATGATCCAAAAGCAGTTTCTGATTTCATCATTCTCTTGAATGATAGGTTTCGTTTAAAGGACTTACGACCTTAGAAATATTTTCTAGGACTCGAGATTGCTAGGTCCACAGAAGGCATTTCTGTATGCCAAAGAAAATATGCCTTAGAGATTCTTGAAGATTTAGGTTACTTGCTTCTAAGCCAGTTAGTTTTCCAATTGAGCAGAATTTGAAATTGTCAAAAGATGAAGGCATTCTTTCATCGGATTCTACCTCTTATAGGAGGTTAGTTGGCAGACTTCTCTATCTCACTATTACCAGACCTGATATAACATACTCAGTGCAAATCCTAAGCCAATTTATGGATAAACCAAGACAATCACATTTAGATGCTACCACAAGAGTCTTGAGGTATGTTAAGAGTTCTTCTGCACAAGGTCTATTCTTTCCAACAATTTCGGACTTTCAGTTGAAGGCGCTTTTTCAGACTCTGATTGGGCAAGGTGTGTTGATACTCGAAGGTATATTACTGGATTTTGCATCTTCATTGGTGGTTCATTGATTTCTTGGAAATCTAAGAAGCAACAAACAGTTTCTAGATCCTCTGTTGAGGCAGAATACCACGCAATGGCTTCTACTTGTTGTGAACTCATGTGGTTGTTCTCTTGGCTTAAAGAGTTTCAGGTCTCTCATCCAAAGGCTGCATTACTCTTCTCTGATAGTCAATCTGCTCTCCATATTGTAGCAAATCATGTTTTCCATTAGAGAACCAAGCATATAGAGATTGACTGTTATCTTATTCCCAACATCAGTTGGCAGACATTTTTACCAAGGGACTTGGTTTTAAAGACTTCATCGGTTTGCTCTCCATGTTGTCTGTCAAGGACATTTGCAATCCTCCTTGAGGGGGAGTATTATTAGACAACGCAGTTGAGAGTTGTCTACAAATGCATATGTACAAAATGTATTTCAGTTTGTAAGTTTGTTATTATAATTGTAGCTAGTTACAGTTGAAGATTAGTTGAAGTTAGTTGTTAGCTAAGTTGTTAGCTGTAGTTAGTAGTTAGAAGCTTGTTAAGCTTATGATCAAGTATATAAACAGTGTACTTCATCGTTCTTAAAAGGTAAGTTGAATATATAGAAAGTTCATTCAATCTCTCTGTTTTCAATCTGAGTGTTCATCTTGTTCTTGTGCTTGTTGTTCTTCTTCATTTCTTCTTTGCATTCAATTGTTACAGATTGCAATGCTTGACACCATAGAATCGCAGATTTTATGACAGATTTCTCGATTTATGCGTGTCATCCTTGCGCATTCCAATTTTATCAGATGTCCCATAGGGGACGCTCTTACTCTCTTCTGCATTGCTATAAAAACTCTCCTTCATTCTTGTATCTGAATGATATGGACTAGTTGGCTCTTAACTAAACAGAAGGCTACTTAGTTTACACCAAACTGGTCTGATTGTAGGCTGATCTAAACCACTAGCTGGCTCACGAAGATCAAGCACTGTAAAAATGGCCAGAGAATGAACTTTGATGAAGAAGATGGGGTTGGGGGCATTTTGGGGAATGAATCAGCATAAGTGATCACGTGTAGGTCACTTGATCACATTAAAATCAGAGAAGATGGCAGCGATTAACGAATAGGCCGAATTGAAAATCAGCTCAAACTTTGGGGGGTAAAGTATAGTTTTCCCTTCTTTTTGTTTTCTAAGTTTTTTTTGTTTGCTTTCTAAAAAAATAATTTTTTTTTTTTTTAAATGTGTAATTTTAAATACTATTAATAACTCATATACACTACAAAAAAAAAAAAAGAAAAAAAAAAGTACTTAGTAGCATTTTTTAAATGCTAGCAAACCGGTTTTAAATGTCAAGAAAACCCATATTGATGTTTAATTGCTGACATAATGTATAGCTCGACAATCTCAATGTTAGGAAAATTATTTCTTGGCACATAAACTATATGCCAGGAAATTTTAATGGCACATAATTTATGTGCTAGGAAGCCAAGACAATTATTTCCCGGCACATAGTCTATGTGCAAGAAAATTTGAATTGGAACAATTCCATTAATTGCTGACACTGCTAAGAAATCATTGTCAACAGAGGAGGATTGTTCAATTGATGAAACTTAGTCAAATTAGTACCCTACACTTGATTTGATGAGTGTTGAATAGATTGGTTGGGTTTGTTTCGAGTGAACTTGAATCCAGATGGATAGCCATGAACTTTGTAACACTTCTCAATAGTATGACCTGCTACTCCACAGTGAGAACATATAGGATGATCCTTCCTAAAGTTCTGTTTAGCAAACCTAGGCTCTGGTGGTGTGGTTTTGGTCATGAATACAGCAGGTTCATGAGGAATGATGTATGAGGCAATAGGGTTAGGCATGAGTGATTTTGTCATGAGTGTAGAAGAAGTATCATGACTAGGGGAACTTGCAATTATTTCCCTTTGTTTTTCTTCTTGAATGATGAGGGAAAAGACTTTGTTGATGGATGAAAGAGGACCTGTTAGCAAAATCTAAGCTCTAACAGCAGAAAATGAGTCATTCAAACCCATCAAAAATTGCAAGACTCGTTCTTGGCTATAGAGCTCAAGAATGGATTTCATGTGACCACAATGACAACAGTTGCATATAGAAATAGGCCTATAGTTATTGAGTTCTTCCCAAAGAGTCTTAAATTGAGTGAAATATTGACGTGTAGAAGTATTCTCCTGAGCAACCACTAAGATGGCCTTCTGTAGCTGGAAGACTCGAGGGCCATTCCTTTGTGAATATCGATCCTTAAGATCCTGCCACATTACTTTAGAGGATGTGATGTATATAATAGTAGGATAAATCTCCTTGGAAATGGAATTGAGAATCCATTAAACAACAAGGTCATTACAACGAATCCAGGCATTGTAAGAACTCTCAAACATTGAAGGTTTAGGAAAAGAACCATTAATGAAACACATCTTGTTCTTTGGATTCAAAGCAACAAGCATTGAGCGGCTCTAGGTACTGTAATTTTCTCCTGCCAATGGCTGAGGAACAAGCAAAAGTCCTGGATTATCTCCATTATGGAGAAAAAGAGGACTGGATGAATGTATGGGATGAGTGATTACAAAAAGATTGAAAAAATTGTTTGGAAGATTATCTTCCAAATTGTTTGGAAGAGTGTGTGTATGATTTTTTGCAATTAAAGCTAAAAAATCATTTGGATTTACAGCAGGAGATGGAATGTTTGGATGAGCAGAAGATGTGGAATGCCTGCCATTTGAAGATGAACTAAAAATGCAGAAGAATCACATGTGTGATCATGTCTTTGATACCATGTCAAACATTGCAATCTGTAACAATTGAATGCAAAGAAGAAAGGAAGAAGAACAACAAGCACAAAAACTAGATGAACACTAAGATTGAAAACAGAGAGATTGAATGAACTTTCTGTATATTCAACTTACCTATTAAGAATGATGAAATACACTGTTTATATACTTGATCATAAGCTTAACAAGCTTCTAACTACTAACTGCAGCTAACAACTTAGCTAACAACTAACTTCGACTAATCTCCAACTAACTGTAACTAACTGCAACTATAATAACAAACTTACAAACTGAAATACATTTTATACATGTGCATATGTAGACAACTCTCAACTAAGTTGTCTAATAACTTCCTCTGTTTTGTTTTTTTCGTTCTTATACAATTTCTGCATCTGGGTCTCCTCCAATAGTAAGGCTAATATTTTTCTGCTCGTCTTTTTTTGGGAAAGCAAAAGCTGTGATTCTATGGCTTCCTTTGTTTTTTTATGTAATTTCTTCATCTGGGTCTTGCTTAAACAGTGAGGCTGATATTTTGCTGCTAATCTTCTTTTGGATTCTGGTTGAATTTAGATTTTATATTCTGAAATTGGGTTTTATTTTATTTTTTTAAATTTTGCCAAAGATTTTTTGTTCGGTTCACAGTGGTGATAACATATATAGTTTGTGTATTTTGGCTTTAGAACAGATTGATATTTGGTGCAAGAGAGTTGATATTCTTTAGAATTGAAGCTGCTGGAGATTTTTGGATGGGGCAGAGTTTTCCTCCAAATTGGGTTGGAGGAACTTCTTCCAACCCAGTCTATAAAAATGACATGTGTCTCTTTTTTTAATTACATGTGAGATGCACATGAGTTTTTAAAATTATTTATTCCAACTTTTTTTCTACTATTAAAAAAACATATGCATCTCACATGTTCAAATGACATATGTCATTCTTATAGACTGAGTTGGAGGAAGTTTGGAGGAAAACTATCTTCGTTTGGATGTGCCAAGAGGTTTATTTGTCAAGCTACTTATGAACATGATATGCCTTTTTCTTTACTCAGAAAGAGAGTTTGTGGATTCCATTTTTGCCATGATTTAATTAGGTATCAGTACTTGTTAATTCAATAAATTTACAGTGCTTGATTTTTAAAGTTCATTCTTCGGCCATTTTCACGGTTATATGTAATCCCAGAAGACAATGTTACAGGGTCTTTGATGAAGAAGATGGGGGTTGGGGGCATTTTGGGGGAGGAATTAGCTTAAGTGATCATGTGCGGGTCACGTGATCATATTTCTGTCAGAGAAGACAAACTTTGGTGGGGTGCATTGTAAAAATTGAAACATTGGGGGTTGAATTGAAAATCGGCTCAAACTTTGGGGGTAAAGTGTACTTTTTCCAAAAATAAAAAATAAAAAGACACAAATTTCCTCAAACCTATTTCAATAAGTGACAAGTGTCACTTAAAATCTTTGGGTTTCTAAAAAATTAATGTTTAGGTTTCTAGGTTAGTAAAATGACAATAAATAACTGTTAAAAATATTAAATAAAATATGTGAGATATGACACTTGGCACTTATTGAAGTAGGTTCGAGGAAATTTCATCCAAACTGATTTGGAGAAAATTTCTATTCAAAAAAGAAAAAAAAACAAAAAACGAAGAAAAAAAAACAAATAAATTTTGCACCCTATTTGGTTTGAAGGTGGTTTTGGCACCTTCTATGGCTAATTTATGGGTGGGCGAAGCACCTCCATAGTCTTTGGGGATTGTTCAGCTACCTCCAAGGGGTGAACCCTCCAAACAATTTTTTTTATTTATTTTTTGAAATTGTGGGGGATGGCCGAACCACCCCCAAATTTGTTTTTGTTTTTGTTTTGTTTTTTCCAAGGGCCATGGGATGGTTCACCCTAGTCAGGGGCCTTTGCAGGTGGTTTTGATCATTCATATTTTGCAAGTTGGGGTTGGCTCAAGCTAGATGCCTGTATTTTGGACAAAGTAACTTTTTATTTGGTTTTCTTTTTAAGCTTCTTTTTTAAAAAATAATATTAATAATCCATATAGGGCATGTATTGTATTGTTTAGCATGTTGACGGGGATCTCCTTTAAAAAATGGACGGAACATGGACAAAAGGTACATGTTAGTATTTATGATTATAACATATTCTGTAAGCTTTACTAATACCGGACAGAAATGGAGATAGAAAACAAGTACACAAATTCACACTCAAATGACAGATAGAAGTTCACCACCCAAGAGATAACACCAAAAGGATATAGAATATCACCACCCAAAGGATTATAACAAGGGATATAGAACTAGAACACTCACCACTCTAAGGCTCACACCAAAGAGATACTGAGATACAAGGAGAACTTTCCTCTCAAAAGCCAAAGACTAGTTTTTTAACATAATACTCTAGTCTGACCTACACTTGTACACACAAGTATTATATAAGCTTAGAACAACCCTTTAAGCATAGGATAAGCATCCAATGAAGTTAAACAAGTAATAATGGCAAAAACCAATCATTAATTCGTGGGGCAGCAGACAATGGGACAAACAGCCACCTTAATGCATATTCCTGAGAAGGCTGACCACTCCACTTCAAATGGTCATAACTTTTGGCACACGACTCCAAATGATCTGAAACCCTTTTAGTTGGAAAGATAAGATTCTAAACTTCAAGTTAGACCTAGGCATGTGTTCGAAATGATGAAGTAATGGACGGCTATGATGTTTTTGAACTCGCTAGAACTCTCTAGACTACATCAGGATTTCTTCAATTTGGGCCTTGGCATTTTGTTGGGCTTGTGGACTTATTTGGACTGAAGCTTGGGAAATGTTAATGGGCTCTTGCAGGACACACATGTGTCATACTCCCCCAGTTGATGAGGACTTGCCCTCAAGTCTGTGGCCTCTTCGATTTCTTCATATGGTGCCAAGTCACATACATTGAAAGTGGCAGATACATCATACTCTCTAGGGAGCTCAATTTTGTAAGCATTTTCTCCAATGCGTTGGAGCACTTTGAAAGGACCATCTGCTCGTGGTAGGAGCTTAGATCACCATTGAGCTGGAAAACTTTCTTCTCGGAAATGAATCCATACTAAATCTTCTTCTTTGAAAACCATTGGCTTTCTATGCTTATTGGCCTGTGTTTGATACTTTTCATTTTGCTTCTCAATATGACCTTGAATCTGCTCATGCAGCTTCTTGATTCCCTTGGCTCATTCAGCAGCATCGCCACTAAATTGAATGTTTGTAGGAATTGGAGCCAAATCAAGAGGGCTAATAGGGTTTTGGCCATAGACAGCTTCAAAAGGACTACAACCACTAGTAGACCTATTATAGGCAAATTCAGCTTGGGCAAGGAGAAGATCTCATTGATGGATGTTCTTTCCCACAAAACTCCTCACGAGGTTTCCCAAACTTCGATTAACAACTTTAGTTTGACCATCTGTTTGAGGGTGGTATGTAGAGTTGAACTGGAGGATAGTTCCAAGCTTTCGCCAAAGTGTACGCCAAAAATGACCAACGAACTTGGAATCACGATCGGAAGTAATTGTTTTGGGAATGCCACGAAGCTTGACTATCTCCCTGAAATACAAATCCGCAACATGAGATGCATCAAGAGTTTTGTTGTAAGGGACAAAATGGGCCATCTTTGAGAATCGATCAACCACCACCATAATGGAATCTTTGTTCCTTTGGGTTCTGGGTAAATCCACAACAAAGTCAAGACTAATATCCTCCTATGAGACATTTGGAACAGGCAATGGGATATATAGTCCGGTGTTCTATTTGTGACTCTTTGCGAGGTGGCAAATTCGACATTGCTTTATGTGTTGCACAACATCTCGTACCATCTTAGGCCAAATGAAATTCTCCTGGACAAGAGCTAAAGTTTTGTCTCTACCAAAATGACAAGTAAGACCTCCTCCATAAGCTTATTTGATAATGGCTTCTCTTAATGAACATTGGGGAATGCATAAATGATTGTTTTTGAAAGAAAACCATCTTGCAGCAAGAAATGGTTGTTAGGACCATTAGAACATTCCTTCCAAGCATAGCCAAAATCAGGATCATCTTTGTAAAGTTGGTTGAAAACTTCAATACCTGCAACTTGCACTTGCATGGTATTAGGTACAGAGTGTCTTCGACTTAAAGCATTAGCTACTTGATTGAGTTTACCTACCTTGTGCTTGATTGAGAATGAAAAAGCTTGCAAAAACTCACTCCATTTTGCATGTCGTGTGTAGAGCTTCTACTGGTTGTTCAAGTACTTCAAAGCTTCATGGTCAGAATGAAGTATAAATTCTTTGGAGAGTAGATAATTACTCAAATGCTCCAAGACATGAACAAGAACATAAAATTCTTGGTCATAGGTGGAATACTTCTTTTGAGAGTCATTGAGCTTTTCACTGAAAAAGGCAAGCGGCTTGCCTTCTTGGCTGAGAACACCACCAATTCCCAGATTAGAAGCATCGCAATCAATTTCAAATACTTTGGAGAAATTTGGAAGCACAAGGATTGGTGCCTCCGTTACTTTCTGCTTGAGAAGTTCAAAGCTCTTTTGGGCTTCTTCAGTCCACTTAAACGTTCCTCCCTTAAGGCATTCTGTGATGGGAGCAATAATGGTGCTGAAGCCTTTGATGAAATGCCGGTAGAATGATGAAAGTCCATGAAAGCTTCTGATGTTATGAAAGGGACTTGGGAATAGGCCAGATGGTGATTGCCTCAATTTTGCTCTGATCCATCATGATTCCTTCCTTAGAAACAACATAGCCTAAGTACACTAGGCTATTTGTGAAGAAACGACACTTCTTCATGTTGACATACAACTTCTGCTCTCATAGAGTTTGAATGACTTGTTGAAGGTGCTCCAAATGATGTTCTGGAGATTTGTTGTAAACTAAGATATCATCAAAGTAAACAACAACAAATTTTCCTATAAAAGGTTTAAAAACATGATTCATGAGACGCATAAATGTACTAGGAGCATCAGAGAGTCCAAATGGCATGACTATCCATTCATAAAGACCATCTCTAGTTTTAAAAGTTGTCTTCCATTCATCACCATCTCTCATGCGAATTTGATAGTATCCGCTACGAAGATCCAAGTTGGAGAAGATTGTGGCTCTATGAAGTTGATCAAGGAGGTCACCTAGCCCCTGTATGGGAAAGCGATACCTGATGGTGATCATGTTCACAGCCCTACTGTCGATGTACATACGCTAAGAACCATCCTTCTTTGGTACTAGAAGTGCTGGAACAACATAAGGACTCATGCTTTCTCTCACAAGGCCTTTGGTGATCAATTCATCAATTTGTCTCTGCAACTCTTCATGCTCTCTTGGATTCATTCGATAGGCTGCCTTGTTAGGTAGAACGGAACCTGGAAAAAGGTCAATGTGGTGCTATATGTCTTTCATGGGTGGAAGACACAGTGGAAGCTCTTCCGGAATAACATTAGGAAATTTCTCAAGAACTGGTTGTAAGATAAGAGGAATTTCAATTGGGTCTTTCTTTTCAACTACCATTAGAGCATACCCTTCCCCACATTCTGTTAAAGCTCTCTCAACTTCACATGTAGAAAGTAGATTATTACCCTCCCCTTTAGAAGGTTTAGGTGTAGTCAACATTCTTAATGGAGCTACAGTAATTTTGGTGCCATCTTTTTCAAAAGAATAAGTGTTTTTGAAACCATTATGAAAAGTTCTTCTATCAAACTGCCATGGCCTACCAAGCAATATATGACATGCATCCATAGGAACAACATTACACAAAACTTCATCTTAGTAATTCTTCCCAATAGAGAATTGAACTAAGCATTTCTTTGTTACCTGGATATCATTGCCCTTTTTAAGCCATTGATGCATGTAAGGATGGGAATAAGGTTTTGTTTTCAGGTTGAGTTTCTCCACCATGGTTGTAGACACCACATTCTCACAATTTCCCCCATCAATGATGACATTACATACCTTGCCACTAGAGGTGCACTTGGTGTGGAAAATGTTGTTCCGAAGCCAATCTTCTTCTGTGTAGGTGGATTTCAAGATCCTGGGAATTACAAAAGACTCCCCTTGATCCGCATATGTCAAGCCTTCCTCAGACTCTTCATCAACTGGTTCATCCTCATCATCTTCCAAGTCTTCTTCAACAAGTGAGATTATCATGCGATTTGGACAATCATAAGCAATATGTTCAAAACCATGACATTTAAAGCATTTTCTACTTGAGTTAGAAGTATTGGAGCGATTTGAACCTGCTGGAGCTTCATTCTTGGCTGGTTGTTTGGCTTCACTCTTAGCTGGTTTGGTAGCTGCATTCTTGGGATATGGAGTGGTCTTGGCAGTAAAACTACTCCCCCGGTTGGTGATTCCTCCTTGATTGAAAGGTCGATAAGTATTCCTATGCCCTTCCTTCAATTGTCTCTCCACCTTGAGTGCTAGCTTACAAACATCATTGTAAGTCCAATAAGGTTGTAACTGAACAACATTATTGATTTTGGAACGTAAACCTCCAAGGTAATGGGCTACCATTTGCTCTTCCAGTTCTACAATATCACTACACATCATAGAATAATCAAAGTCTGCCGTGTACTCCTCCACAGAAAGTTCGTTTTGCCGAAAGTTGTGGAACTTAAGAAAAGCATCTTGCTGATAATGATCTGGCAAATACTTCTTCTTGAGAGCCTTCTTCATTTTTGCCCAAGTCACAATGCGGCTTTTCCTTTCATGTTCCCGCTGTTTCTTAAGGTGCTCTCACCAAATAGAAGCACGTTTCCTCAACTTGATGGCAACAAGCTTCACCTTGTGGTGTTTTGGAACATCTTTGTAATCAAAGATTTGCTCAATGGTGTTAAGCCAATCAATGAATTCATCAGGCTGCATTCTTCCTTCAAATTCTGGAATGTCCACCTTGACATAATAATGGCATGGACACTATGAATTCTTAGGTTTCGAGGATGAGGTGGAGTGCTATCACTCGAGGTGTGATTACGAGCCTGGTGGAAAGGATTAACTCTCTCTCCATCGTCACTGGAAACTTCATCCTCCGAGTCATGATGAGAGGCATCATGTTTAGAGGCTGCAAAATGTTGTAAACGTTCTTGGAGCTGCTGGACTTGTCTCCTCAAGTTGTCCATTTCAATATCTCGCGGGTCTCTTTTTGGAGCTGCTAGGGGTTGGTTAGCCTGAGCACGACGACCACGAGCAGCCATAGAAATCAAGACTTGAGCAACCTTAGCTTTGATACCAATTTGATACCGAACAGAAATTGAGATGGAAAACAAGTACACAAATTCACATTCAAATGACAGATAGAAGTTCACCACCCAAGAGATAACATCAAAGGGATATAGAATATCACCACCCAAAGGATTATAACAAGAGATATAAAACTAGAACACTCACCATTCTAAGGCTCACACCAAAGAGATACAGAGATACAATGAGAACTCCCATCTCAAAAGCCAGTTAACACAATACTCTAGTCCGACCTACACTTGAACACACAAGTATTATATAAGCTTAGAACAACCCTATAAGCATAGGATAAGCATCTAATGAAGTTAAACAAGTAATAATGGCAGAAAACAATAATTAATTTGTGGAGTAGCAGACAAGAGGACAAACAACCACCTTAATGCATATTTCCGAGAAGGCTGACCACTCCACTTCAAACGGTCATAACTTTTGACACACGACTCCAAATGATCTGAAACCTTTTTAGTTGGAAAGATAAGATTCTGATGAAGTAATGAACGACTATGATGCTTTTAAAATGATGAAGTAATGGACGACTATGATTTTTTGAATTCACTAAAATTCTCTAGACTGCATCAGAATTTCTTTAATTTGGGCCTTGGCATTCTGTTGGGCTTGTGGACTTAGGGCTTGTTTGGAATTGCGTTTGAGGGGCCTAAAAGTGCTTTTAACATTCTTAAAGCCTGTTTGAAGAAAAACGTACTCGTTTGGTAAAAAAATTAAAAGCGCTTTTAAGGGTCCAAAAAGCCTAAAAATGACCAAAAAAACACTTTTGGCAAAAGCTTAAAAATGAAGCTTTTGTTCAAAAGCTGTTTTTGACTTAAAAACTCTATTTCTCAAATGTAATTCTAAACATGCTCTTAGTTGGACTGAAGCTTGGAAAATTGTTAATGGATTCTTGCTGGACACACCCGTGTCATTTACAAACAATATGACCAAATTGTTCTTTTGGCTTAGAGTCTGTTTGAGATTGCGTTTGAGAAATAAAGTTTTTAAGTCAAAAAGAGCTTTTGGGCAAAAGCTTTATTTTGAAGCTTTTGCCAAAAATGCTTTTTGACCATTTTTAGACTTTTTGGACCTTTAAAAGCACTGTTAATTTTTTTACCAATCGAATACTTTTTTCTTCAAACGGATTTTTTAAGCGTTAAAAACACTTTTAAGCCTCTCAAATACCCCAAACAGGCCCTTACTCTAAGAAGTAATCAATCATTTTTTAAAACTCAAAAGAGCTTTTTGTCAAAAAAAAAAAAAAAAAAAAAAAAAAACTTCAATTCACATTGGCCTAAAGTTCATTTATCCCGACTATCGGCACGAGTCCTTAACAGTAGTATTCAAATTCTATATTTTAGGCCTCTTTTTGTGTTAGTATTTGATTTGTTTCTTTTAAATTTTAATGCAAAGCTAAGGATTCTTTTTCACCAACCCTACAAAAACAAAACAAATTGGGCCTTAGGGCACATTCAGGCCATTTATTTTTCACAGTACATACGTGGCATAAAACCCTCCAGTCAACGGCTAAGATCCACCTTCATCTCGAAAACAAATCTTCCCCGTCGGATCACCCAAGCCGAAGCGCATACAAACCCTACAAAATCCTAGTTCCGTTCCCGGCCAGCCTTAGTCCGCTGGGAAAACCCTAGCCTTTAGGTTTCGAGTCCCACCCTCCGCAGAGCTCAGAGAGCTTAGTTCGGTGAGTTCCTTTCAGAGATCTTAGCTTCTTCAACGTAATCTGACTCTGGCATTTGATTTCAATTGTGCTGATTTGTGAATTTTAAGCATTATATCTCAAACATTTCTCTATTTTCGTTTTGTTCTGTGGTTTAGGTGAATCGGGTTCGTAACTGTATTAAAGCCTTTTCGGTGTTTATATTTTGCTGTACGCTTGCTGGCTTTTGATTTATGTCTGCTTGATTGCGGGGAAAATTAAGTTTCGATCAATCTGCGTTTAAGTTTTTGTTCCACATCTATTTGCTAGGAAAACTGAAGGAAAATTAAGCATTGTGTTTTATGTTGTTTATCGGCTTGCATTATTATTTTTTTGTATAAACATATATTTTGGGTTATAATAAGTACGCGAAATACTTCTTTCATCGAAATTAAATTAAATTAATGAGTTAGGCTTATATGAGATTAGGTTTCAACGTTTTCTTGGCATTGACCAAGCGAACTTCTAGTTTGACACATGTCTGGCTGCTGTGAAAAATTCATGAATAGTGAATCTTTAGTATTATTATGTTTCTTTGGGTGTTCATTTATTTATTTGGAGTTGATAATTAGTGGTTAAATATGGGAAATCACTAGTAGTTAAATATGTGTAAAAAGGAATTACTTGGTGGTGAAGTGAAATGGGAAATGATTAGTTGGATTTTACAAAAGTTCATTTTTGCCTTTAATTTCTCTGTTGGTGCTTAATATAGTTTGTTTTAGGTTCAATTTGGCCATTTTATTTCCATCTGAGAAAAAAATATAGCTGTTATTCATTTTTACTTTCATTAGAGTTTAAAATTTATTACATAACTATTCTATGTTATTCTTCACAAGTTCTTGCTTACGGCGAATGATGAATTTCTAATTGTTTTTTAGTCTATTTACCACTTAATGGTTGATGATTCAAAGGACCGAATGAAATAGCTTCTTTGAAGTATGTGCTTTTTTGGTTTTCAAACATGGAAGTACTAAAAAATTCAACTATTTCAATTACCCTAACAATAAAAATTGTGGAATTCCAACTTTTGTTGTTCTACTAGCCATTTTCTAGGCAATGAAATGGAATAATTCATTGTGTATGCTCGGAAGTGATCGTGAGCTGATATTTTTTTCAGTCAACATATGGTTGGTGTTTAAAAAATTTATGAGTAAGAATTATTGAGGTTAGATCTTTTTAGAGGATCCTTGCTTCTAAAGATCCCTCCCCTTTCCCCTGGAAGAGTTTATGGCGCACCAAGGCTCCTTCGAAAGTGGCTTTTTTTGCTTGGACGGCCGTGCTTGGGAAGACTTTGACCTTGGATAATGTTCGGAAGAGAGGTATTGTTGTGATAAACCGTTGTTGCATGTGTGAATCGGATGGGGGGTCAGTTGACCATCTCTTTCTTCATTGTGGGGTTGCGCGTATCTTGTGGAATGCCGTTTTCTCTCGGTTTGGTTTGTGCTGGGTGATGCCTGGCAGCGTTAGGGGGTTGTATGATTCTTGGTGGGCGGGTGGCAAAGCTCGCAGTGCTGTTGTGTGGAAGATGGTTTCTCTTTGCCTTATGTGGTGCATCTGGATTGAGAGAAATGCTAGATGTTTTGAGGACTTGTTTAGGAATATTGAGGATCTCACACACTTTTTCTTGTACACCCTATTCACTTGGACTGCTGGTTGGTTAGCACCCTTAGTGATTAGTTTCCCTGATTTCCTCTTTATGTTTTCTTCTTATTTTTCTCCCTCTTAGTCGCTCTCTTGTATACTTCCTGTGTACTAGGGTTGCGCCCCTTTGCGCTTTGATAATGCATCTTTACTTATCAAAAAAATATAAAAAATTTATGAGTAAGAAATTTTTGTTGTGAACTTGGAACTTGCATTTTCATTCCTTTTTATATTGTTTCTGCAGACATGGGTGAAGAGGCAGTCAAGGCAGTGATTCCAGAGTCACTCTTAAAGAAGAGGAAGAGGGAAGAAGATTGGGCTTTGGCAAAGAAACAAAATCTTGAAGTGACAAAAAAGAAGAACACTGAGAACCGAAAGCTAATTTACAATAGAGCCAAGAAGTATGCGGAGGAGTATGAGGAGCAGGTATATATTAGTTATTTGTACGCTCATTTGGTGCTTGATGGTTCACTGATTATTGAGTTTTGTTGGCTATTCAGGAGAAGGATCTGATTAGACTGAAGCGAGAGGCGAAGTTGAAAGGAGGATTTTATGTTGACCCTGAGGCTAAGTTATTGTTCATCGTTCGTATTCGTGGGTATGTTCTCATGTTAGATTACACTGTTACATGTATCTTAATGTTAAATGTGCTGGTTCTTATATTTGTTAAACTTGGGACTTACAGTATCAATGCCATGCACCCAAAGACGAGAAAGATTTTGCAACTCTTGCGTCTTAGACAGGTAGTGTAACGACTCTAATCCTTTGAGAGTACTGCATTAAATGAATCCCTTGTAGACAAGGAATGGTGTTACATTATGATATCTGCGTACTGAGGTTTTGTATATATTTTGTGTGTGTTTGTTATGATTCCTATTTGAAGGGTAGGGTGAGTTCAGATTCAAGGCTTTATTGTCTTGGGTATTTGTGGTGCTAGTGATTTTGTTTTTCAAGGTGTTTAGGTGTAAGCTCCATGAGAGTTGAGGCAAGGCCTACAACCCTTTCAGTCGAAGCCGAAACCTCTAATGTCCAGTTGTTTTGGTGTAAGCACCTTTTTGTTTTGAGCTTTTGAGAGCTTTAAATAAACATCAATTAAAACAGTATGCCTATTGGTATCTTGTTGAGCAGTGTCAAACTTAAGATCTCTTTACAATTGCTGAAAGGCTTTGAATAAGCTAAATCTGAAACCAACTTTGGTTACTTTTACAATGTGGCATGATATGTTGTTTTCTTGCACTATGTCAGAAATTCAGAATTCTATTTCCAGCCCTACATAGGTATCAGAATGATACTTTTGAAAAATAAATGATACCAATACCTTGGTGTTTGTGGGCCTTCAAATTAAACCCTACATTTTAGAGTAATGCTGTAGAAGTTCCTCTCGTGTCCCTTCAAGAATGATGTAACTTTTAAAATCACTAATAGGCTTGTGATTGATCACTATTGAATTTTGATCAAATGGTAATTTTAAAAGTCACCTCATTTTTGGAGGGACACGAGGAACTTATAGAATTACTTTGCATTTTAAAGTGATCTGCCAAATTTATTTTTCATAGTTTTAATAATTGGGTATTGAAACTATGAAATTTATGTCTTAAGGGATATGGTAAAATCATTAAAAACAAGTGTTATCAATAATTGGATGTGATGATGATTTAGTAGGCACTGCTTTAAGTGGGGAATTAAACATGTTTGTCATTATGGCTTTAAGTTGTTTTGGTATGATTTCTGTTTGCCTACTGTGGAACAATATTCCTGGTTGATCTAGTGCATTATTTACAGAAAATGCTATTTCTTTCATCTTCATGCTTTGATCATTCTTTTTTAAACAGATCTTCAATGGTGTCTTTTTGAAAGTGAACAAGGCCACAATGAATATGCTTCATAGGGTTGAGCCTTACGTGACTTATGGGTGTGTGTGTCTCTCTCTCTCTCTCCCCCACTGATGCTATTAGGCTTTCATTGAAATTGTATGTGTTTCTTAAAAAAAAGAAATTGTATGTGTTAAACTTTTGTTCCATGTTTTGTTAATTGGATTCACGTGATAATAGATATCCCAACTTGAAGAGTGTGAGAGAACTGATTTATAAGAGGGGATATGGAAAATTGAACAAGCAGAGAACTGCTTTGATTGACAACTCCATAATTGAACAGGTTCGTGTTCTCCTGCTAGTCCTGTTTTGGTCCAGTAAATGCTTTGTTGCTTACATGCTATAATGTCATCACAGGCTCTGGGCAAGTATGGCATTATCTGCACGGAAGATCTCATCCATGAGATCATGTCAGTTGGACCTCACTTTAAGGAGGCAAACAATTTCCTGTGGCCATTTAAGCTCAAGGCACCCTTGGGTGGTCTAAAGAAGAAAAGGAACCACTATGTCGAGGGAGGAGATGCAGGAAATCGTGAGAACTACATCAATGAGCTAATCAGGAGGATGAATTAGGCTTTGGCTCTATTTGTTAGTCAGAGGATTCGGCTCTTGAAGTAATCTACAACTCCAATTTTTATTCTTTTTACTTAAAAATTTATTTGAAGTTAGATAAAATGTCGTCTTTTAAGTAAGAAACTTTTTATTGTCCACTTTTGTTTCTGAATTTTAATTTCAGAAAGTTTTGTTGCAAGCTCTTACCTCCTTAGAAAGTTGTTACAATTTTTTCTGTGCTCTGTAGTGCTAAATTGTTTTTAATGACTTGTGTTGTGACTTGTTTATCATGGATTCTACCTGCAGTCGGAAGTATTATATGAAACTATTTTTTGCTGCTTAAAATATATCAAATTGCCACGTCATTTAAAAATGCATCAACTTATCTCTATGGACTAACTCCAAAGGTAAAGATAACGGTTAGTGTAATTAGCTGAAAATTTATAAAAAAAAAAAAAAAAAGGAAAGGGAAAGAGGGTGTAAGCGTAGCATTATCAAGATCATTGTGGTGGAATGCAGTTTTGGAGGGAACAAAGCACACGAATTATGAAACTACCATGCAGCTTCTCAGTCTCGTGAATCCAGTATCTGGTCGGGGCTTTTCATCAAATACACTCCTCTATGTGTATTCGTTTACTTTCTCTCTAATCTAAACCAAATCTTCCGCTAGAGTTGCCTGGAGAATTCTTATATAATTTTGATTATGTGAACGTCAATGGGTTTACAAAGGGGAGGGAAAAAGAACGAAAATTTGAACTAGTAACTTTTGTTCTATGAGCTTTTGTTTTATAAGGTGTGATCTTTAGGATGATTTGAACTTGAATGATACTTTTTAACGCGTTAATGGGTTGAGCAATAATGCAATACAAATTAGTTAAATGCCACATGTAATAAAATTCTTATTGTTTCATTACAAATCGTTACATGTTACAACAATAGCCATAACAATAATAACAATAAAAAAAATTTGTTTTTCAGCTTTTGCTCACATCACACGTTGTAATACATAACAAAGATACAAGCAATGCCCAAAAAAAGTAAAAATAATATTATAATGGAAAAAGAGGATAGAGAAGAAATTAAAGGGCAGGAATTAAACGCCTGGAGCAAATAGTGCAGTAAAACTTCCTCTTGGTTTTGTGGGAAATTGGAAAGAAACAAAAGAGTAAATGAGCATCATAGTCCCAGGCGAGCACCGGGCCTCCACAATATGGGCAGGCGCTGCCTGCCCCTTCTCTTCCGATCACCTTCTCTTGCACATCAAACACCGACAAAAAACCCATTCTTCCCATCCTCCTCCTTCTCACTTCTCTCCCAAAGTTGGCCAAACTTGTAAACTCGACTTCATATATAAATATAAGAGAGCATCTTCTTTGCATTAACAAAAATCAAACGTAGAAGATACCAGGAAGGAAGGAAGGAATTTTGTTGCATTAAGGAAGTCTCTTTGTTTCGTCCAGGAAATTTCTTGGAAGGAACTTGTGCAATTTACAACGACTGCTGGGCCCACAACCTTTGACTGGTCAACGCATTCACAAACAATCAAAACCAAACCATCCATATACATTTCACTTGTGGATGGGTGGGGGCCGGGCGAATCTTTCTCTAAAAGTTTTAAAAGTTAAAAAAAATTTTCTTTTAATGAATAATACAAAATACCTTTCAATTGTATTGTAGTTGACCCCACTACAATATATGCCTGGCAGCCTGGTGCACGTTGTGCGGAAAGCATGACACAAAAATTCCACCTTAATGGGAATCATGGCCAATCAGATCCTCTCCAATGGTATAAAGACGTGATATATCACTAATGGATTGGAATAATGGAAATATGATCATTTTCAGTCTATTTTAGATGGGAGATGACCTAATTGATGGCTAAGATCTCTCTAGAGCCATCAATAAGACAAATGTCTTATTAAAGAAAATAATAATAAAACTTTCAAAACTAAAAAACAAAATAATAAAAAATTTAAAACAAATATTAAAAAAAATAAGGGTAGTTAGCCACTCCATCTTGACAATAAGGGATGACCGGCCACCACATATTGAGACATAAGGGTAGACTGGCCATCGGCCACCCTCAATGGCCTAATTAATTTTTTTATTTTTTTATTTATTTGGCCATTGCAGTGGCTTTGGCCCTATCATATATCTTCGACGGCTAAGGGCCTGTTTGGGAGTGCGATTTCAATAAGTGCAATTTTAAAAATTACTTTTTTAAAAATTGTGTTTTTAAAATCGCTACTTTTTAAAATCGCACAGACGTTTGGTAAAACATACTAAAAAGTACTTTTTTTTATCAATTGAGTGTTTGGATAACATTAGCATATAATTGCGGTTTCATGACCAAATTACCAATAAGGATGAACAAGATAGAGAGGAAGAAGAAAAAAATAAAAAGAGAAAATAAGGGTTTTAATATATTTTTGGTGGGTATTCTTGGTATTTTTTTCATTTCCGTTCTAAAAAAGGTAACTATTGCGCCAAATATCTTTTTAATAGAAATCGTGATTTTGTTTTAAATTCGCACTTTTTCAAATAAGCACCCTCTAATCAGCTTATGGAAATCGCAGATTTTTTTGCGATTTTAGAATTTGCGTTTTTAAAATCGCAATCCCAAACACCCTAAAATTACGATTTGGTTTAAAATCGCAGATTATTTTTTAAAAAACGCACTCCCAAACGCACCCTAAATCATTTTTTATTTTATTTTTATTTTTTGATTTGGCCATGGACCAAACCCACTTTAAGAACCTTCTTTTCTTCACGCCAACGCCACCTGTCCCACTCCACCATATTTCCTTCCTTTTCTTTTTCTTCTCTTTATTTCTTTCACGCCACTTGTTCAGTTGTTCCCCAGTGTCTGCTTTTCTTTTGTTTCTTCTATCTCCTTCTTCCTCCTTATATTCTTATCCTCTCACCCATTCTCTGCTGCGAAACCAAGAGTTAGAAAACTGTGGGAAAACGTGAATAGAATGGGTTTGGCCCTTGGGGTGGCCGATCCACCCCGCCAAATCAAACGTTATATTTTTCTTATTTTTTTTATTATTTATTTTTTAAAATTAAATAATATTTTATTAAATTTTTAAAAACTGAGTTAAATAATATTAATATTTTAAAATATTGATATTGATTTATTATTAATTTTTTAAAAGTAAACGCCTGGAGCAAATAGTGCAGTAGAACTTCCTCTTGGTTTTGTGGGAAATTGAAAAGAAACAAAAGAGTAAATGAGCATCATAGTCCCAGGCGACTACCGGGCCTCCACAATATGGGCAGGCAGCTCCAGCCCCTTCTCTTCCGATCACCCTCTCTTGCACATCAAACATCGACAAAAAACCCATTCTTCCCATCCTCCTCCTTTTCACTTCTCTCCCAAAGTTGGCCAAACTTGTAAACTCGACTTCATATATAAATATAAGAGAGCTTCTTCTATGCACTAACAAAAATTAAACGTAGAAGATACCAGGAAGGAAGGAATTGTGTTGGAGGAAGGAAGTCTCTTTGTTTCGTCCAGGAAATTTCCTGGAAGGAACTTGTGCAATTGCAATTTACAACGACTACTGGGCCCACCACCTTTGACTGGTCAACGCACTCACAAACCATCAAAACCACGAATCTTTCTCTAAAAGTTTTAAATTTGATTTCCTCAAAGTTAAAACTTTTTCTTTAAATGAATAATCAAAAATACCTTTCAATTATATTTGTTGATACACAATTTTCTGGCACACTCTCCGGATGGTATCGCGATGTCTGAAGATGGATCAGGCCTTCACACAAGAACAAACAATAAGATTAGAGTCTCAGTGGTTTCCCAGAGGAATACTCTAATGCTTAAGTTAGTGATTTGAGAGAAAAAAGATGTAAGTAACAATAAAACTGGATAGTAAGAGTTGCAATTACCTTAGCATTGATAGGTGACTTGTATTTATAGGCATGAAAGGAGTTTGAGTTCCCGCACGTCTCGAATCTCTATCCTTTAATATCTGCTGTGCAGGTATTTGAGAAAGAGATGGGGTTTGTTAGCTGCTCCGTGATCTTAGTAACCTAAGATCACTGGATAAGTGATACAGCTTCCGTGTGACGTTAGGTCAGGACGTCCGAGTAGTACTCGGTCACATGAGCACTGCTCAGGCGCTGACAGCGATTATGTATCTTGATCAATATAGATCTTTTCTAATTTGAAGGATGGCCTATCCCATTTATATAGGGATAGTTGATATATTGATAGTGAGCATATGATCTTATCAAACGTAGGATAAGATCATCTGACTTAATATCATATAAATACATCTCCACAGTAGAATGACCAACCTGTCCTTCGGCCACTGACTATTTTGGCCCATAAGTTGAGTTTCAGACTAGGCGTCCGAGACCTCATCGGGCTAAGCCGTCCGAGGCCTTGGCAGGTCTGTATACTCGTGGAATCCTGAGTTCAGTGCCCGTTGGGCCTTATGAAACTAATCCATGACCCAACAGTTACCCCCAAATTTCCTGGTTTGGATGACTATGGAAATTTTGTGTTCTTTAAGAATGGATTGGTCTTCCGATGTCCGACTCCTGGAAGCGGCATGTTCGAAGCTTCCGAGGCGGAAACTTGAATTTTGGACTTCAAGTTTTGGCGGGATTTTTTCCCTCTGATTTTTGCCGAGACGGTTGATTTGATCGAGGATCAGTTGGTTCACCTGCCTGTCGATTCGAATGGTTAAGTACGCATTCACGTGTCGACATTGGTATGGTTGTACTTTCGGCTACCACATGTCATCATTTAGCAGGTGATAACACGCGTTTGTTGCGGTACTCAATGCGCGTGCTTCCGAGGCATCGCCTAAGGTTTCAAGCACCGATGCCCCTTCACCTTCTCAAACCCCTTCATCTTCTCAGCCACACTATAAAATTTTTTCTCTCCTTTTTCATTTTCTACTTTCATCTGGTTTTCTCTCCTCTTGAGCATTGTTACACACAGTCCTTCTCCTCAGAAGAGGGAGGATAAGGGCAAGTGCCCGACAAGTGAACCCTTGAAAACTCCTGCCTTGAGGCTTGTTGATGAGCCTGAGGAAGCTGAGCAGCCATTGCTCAAGAGGGCCAAGGTGGCTAAACCAACAGGGCCCCAGGATCCTGTGAAGGCGTGCAAACAAAAGGTTGCCCAACTCCTTGCTATGCGAAGAAAAGGGGGGCCCGAAGCCTGTCATTCATCCAGCCAGTGCGTATTGCTAGCCCATCTCTGCTACTCTACTCTTGGCGGTTCCCTTAGCCGAGCCCTCCGATGTCCTTACTCTTGTAATTGCTATAGAGTCGGTTACTCTAGTCCACTCTAGCCCAAACATCAAGCTTATTCTGGAGGAGGTTGAGATGGAGGTGTATTCGGACAGCTCAGTGGGTAATGAGGATGAGAGGCCCGAGCCTGAAGCTGTTGAGATAGGGGCGGTCGATGCTATGGCTCCTGTGGCAACGTTGGTGAGACCTATAATTGCCGAGGCACATGATAAGGTGCAGGCCAATGCTGGCTCACAGGCGCTCGGTCCAGCTAGTTCTCAGGTTATAATTGCTCCTGATGCTCAGGCATCAGAAGCTCTTGGCGACACTACTTCGAGTGATTCTAGGGTGAAACCCCCCGGCGTCGAATGGTCGATCAGATATCCCCTTACTAGGCTTGGGGGTGATCTCACGGGGAACCCCTTCTCTGCTTTGCTGAGTCTGATACCCCATGAGCAGTTGACTGGCAAGCATGATCATACCGCCCAAGGCATGGCGGAGTCATTCATCTACTACCAGCTTGTCGTAAGTGTTATTTTCTTTTAACTGTTTTACAATGTTTTGTGTATTCTAACTCTCTATTTTGTTTCAGAGCATGATGAGGTCGTTATTCCTGTACTGCGACATCAAGAAATTTTTTCAGAACTCAGCCGAGTCCGACAGCTTAAAAGTAAAGCTCGCAGAGTTAGAGCAAAAGTTGTCGGAGTTTGAGGTCGAGAATGTGAGGTTGAGGGGAGTTATCTCCCAACAAGACATGGAATTGCTGGCCATCGGTCAGCAGCAATCTTTAATTCAGACCGAGGTTGCTGAGGCTGAAGCTGCTCGGTCTGCAGTAGATAAAAAGGTATCGGATCTATCCGCCGAGCTGGAGATTCTTCGAGCTGAGAATGGTCGGCTCCAAGAAGAAAACTCTATAATAAAGGGGGACCAGAACCAGCTTGAAGAGAGGCTGACTGAGGTTCTGAGACAGTCCAGAGAAGCCCGGCCGAGATGGATGTCCAGAGGGCAATGGATGAGGAGGCCTGCTTAGATTGGTTGGTGGTCGAGGAGAGGAGGAAATTTTACAAAGAGAAGCTCAAGAAGGTCGAGCTTCAACTGCAGGAAGCCGATGACCGAGCTCGTAACTACAGAAAGCAGTTGTGTTATGCCTCCTGGACACGCGAAAATGCTTGGCTGGACGGGATCTTTGTTGGCTTTGAAACCTTCCGGTTTTGGGCTAAAGATCCTTCTTGTTCTGTGGACCTTGACACAGTGGAGGCCGATGAGCTTCCTTTCACTTATGAGGCCTTAGAATAGATCATATCGCTCGGACAGGAGCAAATGCTTGACGCCAAGGGGATCTTCGAGTTCGGCTATACACCAGAGGATGAAAACAAGCCCTCGGGCAATGATGAAGCCGTGGAGCCCCAAGGTCCTATAGATGCACCTGTCACTACTAAGGCCCCAGAGCCTGTTGACCTTAAGGGGAAATAACTGTAAAATTTATCAGTTGTACATTTGGTAGATATTAATGAAAGATTTTGTTTCATAATTTGCTCTTTCACTTCTTTGCAATAGATAGTTGTTTATACAACCTTACTCTCATATGCAATTAGAAGATAACTTAAAAAACGGTAATCAGTTTTAAACCAAGCTTAGGTTCCCGATGTTTACTTTGTAACCGTCTTTTAAGGCAAAAGATCCTTGATTCTTTCCTCTAACTTCATTCAGAATACATGTCTGAGGATTTAGTTGAGAGGATTAGTTTTTTCCTTTAACTCCCTTCGGAATACCTGTCTGAGGGTTTAGTTAAGAGGATTTCCTTCGGAATACTTGTCCGAGGGTTTAGCTGAGGGGATCCTTGGTTTTCCTCTAACTTCCTTCGGAATACCTGTTCTAGGATTTAGTTGAGACTATCCTTGGTTCTTTCCTCTAACTTCCTTTGGAATACATGTCTAAGGGTTTAGTTGAGAGGATTAGTTTTCCTTTAACTCCTTTCGGAATACCTGTCTGAGGGTTTAGTTAAGAGGATTTCCTTCGGAATACCTATTCGAGGGTTTAGTTGAGGGATCCTTGGTTTTCCTCTAACTTCCTTCAGAATACCTGTCCGAGGATTTAGTTGAAAGGATCCTTGGTTCTTTCCTCCAAATTTCTTCAGAATACCTGTCCAAGGGTTTAGTTGAGAGGATTAGTTCTTTTCTTTAACTCCTTTCGGAATACCTGTCCGAGGGTTTAGTTAAGAGGATTCTTGGTTGTTTTTCTTGAAGGAGAATGAGTTATAGTCTCTTCGACTGTTTTGACTTTGAATGTCATTGTAACTTCAGGAGATTTTTATTTGATGAAATAAAACATATGAAAGAAAAAACAAAAAACAAAAAAAAATTTCCTTTGCAAAACTACAACAACTTAGACAAAATACTTTTTAGGATGCTCGGCGTTCCATGGCCTGGGGAGTGGCTTTCCTTCGAGGTCCTCGAGGTAGTATGCTCCTGCTCTTCGGAAATTGATCACTTTGTAAGGTCCTTCCCAATTGAGAGCTACCTTGCCCTTAGTTGGATCTTTTGTAGCGATGGTAACTTTTCGCAAGACCAGATCTCTAACTTTGAATCTTCGATGCTTGACCTTCTTGTTGAAGTACCGAACTACTCTTCAGATGGTATTGCGATGTCCGAGGATCCGTCGGGGCCTTCACATAAGAACAAACAATAGGATTAGAGTCCCCGGTGGTCTCCTGGCGGGGATACTCTGATGCCTGAGTCAGTGATTTGAAAGAGAAAACATGTAAGCAACAATAAAGTTGGATAGCAAGAGTTGCGATTACCTTAGCACTGATAGGTGACTTGTATTTTATAAGCATGAAAGGAGTTTGAGTTCCTGCACGTCATGGATCCTTATCCTTTAATATTTGCTGTGCAGGTATTTAAGAAAGAGATGGGGTTTGTTAGTTGCTCCGTGATCTTAGTAACCTAAGATCACTAGATAAGTGATACGGCTTCCATGTGATGTTAGGTCAGGATGTCTAAGTAGTACTCGGTCACATGTGCACAGCTTAGGCGTTGATAGCTATTATGTATCCTGATTGATATAGATCTTTTCTAATTTGAAGGATGGCCTATTTCATTTATATAGGGATAGTTGATATATCGATAGCGAGCATATGATCTTATCAAACGTAGGATAAGATCATCTGATTTAATATAATATAAATACATCTCCACGGTAGAATGGCCGACTTGTCCTTCGGCCACTGACTATTTCGGCCCATGAGTTGAGTTTTGGACTAGGTGTTCGAGACCTCATCGGGCTAAGCCTTTCGAGGCCTTGACCGGTCTACATACTCGCGGAATCCTGAGTTCAGGGCCCGTTGGGCCTTATGAAACTGATCCATGACCTAACAGTATTAATTGCCGTTGACCCCACTACAATATATGCGTGGCAGCCTGGCGCACGTACTGCGGAAAGCATGACACAAAAATTCCACCTTAATGGGAATCATCGCCCAATCGAATCCTCTCCAATAGTATAAACACATGATATCTAATGTATTGGGATTCCTGGTAATGGGAATATGATCATTTCAAGTCCATTTCGGATTGGAGATGAACCAATTGATGGCTAGGATCTCTCTAGGGCCATCAATGAGACAAATGTCTCATTAAAAAAAAAAATTATTGTTTTACTTTAAAAAATAAATAAAAAACAAAATAATAAAAAATTTAAAACAAGTATTATAAAAAGTAAGGGTGGCTGGCCACGAGGGGTGGCCGGCCACCACATATTGGGACATGGGGGTGGTCGAAGCCACCCTATGGCCCTTGAGGGTGAATCGGCCACCCTCAACAGCCAAATCTTTTTTAATTTTTAATTTTTAATTTATTTATTTTTGATTCGGCCACCCCAAGGGCCTTTGGGGGTGGCTCGAAGCCACTCCCAACTGTCCTATGGGGGTGGCTTCGGCCGAAGCTATCCCCATGAGCCATCCCCAAGGGCCAAACCCATTTTAAGAACCTTCTTTTCTTCAAGCCGACACCACCTGCTCCCACTCCACCATATTTCCTTCCTTTTCTTTTCTTCTCTTTATTTCTTTCTCTCCTTTCACGCCACTTGTTCTGTTGTTCCCCATTGTCTTCTTTTCTTTCGTTTCGTCTATCTCATTCTTCCTCCTTATATTCTTATCCTTTCACCCATTCTCTGTTGCGAAACCAAGAGTTAGAAAACAGAGAGTAAACATGAATAAAATGGGTTTGGCCCTTGGGGTGGCCGATCCACCCCCGAGGGCCATAGCCACCCCCAACCGGCACATGAGGGTGGCCGAAGCCACCCTTAGGCCAAACGGTGGCCCTTGGCGGTGGTCCAGCCACCCCCAAGGGCCAAATCAAACCTAAAAAAAAAAAATAATAAAGTTATAATTTTTTATTATTTTTTAAAAAAACGTTAAATAATATTTTATTAATTTTTTAAAAGTGGGACACGTGGTGCCATATTGGTTGTTGGATCTCTTTAAAGAGATTCTGACCTTGAATTGGCTCCTCTCTAGTCCAAAATGGACTGGAGAGGAGTCGGATCCCGGTAATGGGGGCAAAATTGTTAGCCCAAAGTTTTGTCAATCTGAACCGTTTAATTTCATTCAGCCGTCTAAAACTCGCTACATGTCCCACTCAAAATAAGATAAGAAAATATTATTTACATTTAAAAAAAATAATAAAAAAAAAAATAATTAATTAAAAAATGTGGGATAGCTAGCCACCCCAGCTCAACCATGGGCAGAGACGGAGGGAGGGGGAGACTGGGGTAGGCCATGGTCCCCCCCCCCCCCCAAATAAGGAAAAAAAAATTTCTAAGTAAAAAAAAAAAAAAGGCAAAGTAATGTTTTAATTTTAGTCATTTGGCCCCCCTCCCCAAAAAAATTTGGACCTATTTTTTAGATTTTTTGGCCATAACCAATAAAAACTTTTGGCCATATTCTTAATTTTTTTGGGCCATGCCCATTAAATTTTTTTTATTTTTGGTCCTTACTTTTAAATGTCCATTTTTTTTGGCCCTTATGGAAGTATTTAGTTCATAAAAAACAACAAAAATAATTTTTTGCCCCAATGGGTGGTTCGGCCACCCCTAGGGCCAAACCCATTAATTAACAAGCCTACCCAATGAAACAATAAAAAGAGGCTAAGTAGGAAACACCCACACAATAGAAGTCTCTAAATACGTAGTAAGTTTAAGTTTCGTACTCATGTTGTTTGGTTTTGATTCACAAATTTGAGTTCACTCCTATCCCATTTTAAAATAGTCATGTACTCACTGAATTCGCTATAATGCTGTGACATTGCAGTTTGTCCCATCTTTTGGCAACCTTTATTGGAATCTATATATATGTAGTTTATGCTCTTGTTAATGATCATACTTTACTCAGATGAGAAACAATAACATGACAGCTTTTTGTTGTTCAGTTGTTATGATCTACAACTAGAAATGTTTCTAATGATTATGTTGAAGCTTTTAGCAGTGGTTATATAACCAGATTTGTCTTTCCCTTTCCAGGTAAGGACAGTATTCCTTGATGGTTTGTATAGGGGTTATGGTTCCTTTAAGCTCGATCTGCTAAAGTTTCTTTGCAACGAGCTACGTTGTTGATAATGGAAGTTGTTGGTTCACTGGGTAGGTTTCTTTGCATCTGAACCCCTAAGTTCAGATGCTCCCCGTTTTTGATCCTACGTGTTCACTGTGGACGTGTAGGATCAAAAATTAAAAACGTAGGGGCATGCAATGAAATGGTTCGTTTCAATGAGAATGACGCCCGTTAAACCTATAGGAAAACAAATCTAACGGTAGGGATTTAATTTGTTGTATTTTCGATTGACCAAGGGCGTAAAAATTTGAAAGAAAAAAAAAAAAACTGAGGGATTTTATAGTTTTTGTGCGTTGACTCAGGAATTTATAATATATTTACCCTTTTGAATAAAATGTTTCTTTTCTCTAGATCTGCCCTTATGAGTGATGATGAATAATTAGGTGTGAGTGATTATTTCTCACTGATTTGATAATTAGGTGTGAGGGGTTATCTCTTATGGTCAGTTTAAATAAATTTTGTTAGGAAATTTGGCTATCTATGTCTTAAATCTAGTCTTTTCGGAGCAGATTTGCTCTTTAACTGTATTTGTACATGGGTTAGCAAAAGATTGAAGTCATAGATAACATCTGATTGTAAGAATTTTTGTTTATATCTATGACTTTGTAACCTCATAGCACGTAACTATAATTTTTGCAAAGCTTTATGCTTTGTGTTGTAAAAGCTTTTTGCTCTGCTCTATAAGAACTTTATGCTCGTGATCTTTAATTAATGAAATCCTTAGATTTCAGTTAAAAAGAATATATAAACAAAGACGGTTAGATTATATTTTCCATATATTTCATATTTGGTTTATATTGAAATATTCTCTATTTATGGTTTAATTGTAATTAAATATTAAAATTGTAATCAAATTAAGGGGATTTAGTAATGGAATAAAAATTATGAGAAAGTATTTTCTCTCTTCCTCTTTCCAAGCTTCTTTTCTATCTTCTTATAGCTTTTTTCTACTCTTTTCTCTTATTTTTACCTTGTAATTTTTTTTTTGTCCTACATCACAAATAATCAAAAATACAAAATACTTAAAACTATTTTTAGATTTATGTCACATCATTACATTTTTTTCAAACTAAAAACAAAATGCATCATCCAAAACACATTAATAGATCGAGTACTCTATTTTGATAAGTAATGCTAGAAGTTAATCTTGTATCTTTCTTGTGTCACTCTAAAATGATGTAGATTTTAAAATCACAATTAAACTTGTAATTGATTATTATTGAATTTTGATCAAATAATGATTTTAAAAGCAACTTCATTCATGGAGTAACATAAGAGCCTAAAAGGGACACAAGATTGTCTTATAAAATTACTCTATTTTGATAAAAGATATTAAAAGAAATGATTAGTGTCTATTTTTTTTTTCATCTCATTTTACAAATCAACCCATTAGATTTGTAGACTTATGTATACCCAACATAAGTCAATGGTAAACCTCATAAATCTAATGACACCAATCATTTTCTAATATATTAATGTTGCATTATTTCCTAAACAAACTATCTTTTTATTCCCCTTAAATAAAAAAAAAAAATAAAAAAAAAGGTTTAACAATCAGTAAATGAGGTTACATGGAAAGTCTCTCCAACAAAGGCATGGAAGTGGGCAGTGGGCCATGAAGTCTATGACTTCCAACCAATATTAATTCATAGGTGAAACTTCACAAAGCCCCATTGAACTTCCAGCCATTTTGACAAACTCCCCATGAATTTTCAAAACTCTCAATTAAGCCCCCTGAACTTCCGTTTTCTCTCACATAACACCCTTCCGTCCATATGAATCGTCAAACCCTAACGGATGCCCACTCACGTGATATTCACGTGCTATTTTTCAGGTTGCTTACCCATTTTGCCCTCATTAGTACTAACAAAAATTCCCAAACTACCCGCATTCGAAAAGTGGGAAAAATTAAAACCAAATTCTGCAAATTATCGAGCCGAAATTCCCAAACGCTTCTAGAAGGGTTTGCTCATGCGAACCATTGTCTTCATCCTCGGTGAACCATTTTGGCTGGAGTTTGGGTATCAATCTGCAACAGTTTAGTCAAAAATCCCATCTAAATCACTTGGGATCCACGATAATCAAGTAAGTTTTGTTATCCCTAAAATATACATTTAGGGTTTGTATTAGAAATTTTTTGAGATTTGTGTTTGACCAACAATTTGTATCGGATGTTTGGGGGGTTTTGCATGTAACACCTTTGGAATGGATTTTGTGGAGATTTTAGTTTAGGATACTATTTATTTGAAGTGGGTCATACTGTCGTCGTTTTTTAAATTTGTTTAGGGTGTTTGTCAGACAATGCGTTAAAGTTGTCATGTGTTTATGCTTTAGGATCGTTTGTTTTGTTGAAAGTTGTTCTTTTGTCTGATGTAGATGTGGTCCCCTAGGTTCGACTTGTGTTGGACACGTGAGTAGCACCATGAGTTTTATACTACGAATAAAGTGGTAAAGTGGTCCCTTCCATTACCTGTAAGGGAATGAAGTGATCGTGCTTTATCATAGAATTTTTGGTTGCTGACCTTATAAGGGACAACTATGCTTAGTGTATTGGCAGAGAGTTTTAGTTGTTGTGGAGTTGTTGCTTTTGGTTTAGGGGTAATGTAGTCATTTGGGTTTAGGAAAAAACGGGACCACGACCACACTGCTTACATTTGGTTTTCAAATTACTACTTAAACCTTGTGGTTTGTTTGTGGCTGCTATGAATACAGGGGTAAGATGAATAATTTTTCTTAAAGGGACAATTATATTAAAAGTTGTGTTTGTGATATAAATTAAGATAAAATATATGCTTTAGGGTTGTTTTTACTTTGCTGAAATTGTGGGTTGGGTTGTTTTTACTTTGTTGGAATTGTGGGTTGGGTAGTTGTTTTTACTTTGCTGAGTTGAGTTAGGGTTGGGTAATTTGTGTGCTGTTTTGGGTTTTTACTTTGGTTTAATTTTTACCTTGATGGATTTTAGAACAATGATTGATTACTTTAAAATCAATTTGGGTTTACTTTATTGGAAATGTATAACTTTGTATACATTCATAAACCCTAAATGTATGCTGAGTTGAGTTTCGGTTGGGTATTTTGTGTGCTTTTTTGGGCTTTTACTTTGGTTTAATTTTTACCTTGATGGATTTTAGAACACTGATTGATCACTTCAAAATCAATTTGGGTTTACTTTATTGGAAGGGGTGTGCATTCATAAACCCTAAATGTATACTGAGTTGAGTTTCGGTTGGGTAATTTGTGTGCTGTTTTGGGCTTTTACTTTGGTTTAATTTTTACCTTGATGGATTTTAGAACAATTATTGATCACTTCAAAATCAATTTGGGTCTACTTTATTGGAAGGGGTGTGCATTCATAAACCCCAAATGTATACTGAGTTGAGTTAGGGTTGGGTATTTTGTGTGCTGTTTTGGGTTTATACTTTGGTTTAATTTTTACCTTGATGGATTTTAGAACAATTATTGATTAATTTAAAATCAAGTTGGGTTTACTTTATTGCAAATGTCTAACTTTGTGTGCATTCATAAACCCTAAATGTATGCTGAGTTGAGTTTTGGTTTTTACTTTGGTTTAATTTTTACTCATTTTTTTGTGGTTGGAATTGCGTGGGTATAATATTAAACTACCTTTCAATGTAATGAATGTGGCAGGATACGCGATGGGTACACGTCGTATCATGTTTAAGGTGCACTATGTGGGTGTTTTTAACAGGCAATGTAGGATTAATTATGTTGGGGGTAATGTTAGTAATTACCCAGACCATATGATGTATATAAGTTGAAATTTTCTGACATAGAGGATGTGTGTAGTACATATGGCTATAAGTCTGGGGACCTTCTTTATTACAGTTTACCAGGATTGCCTTTAGACCAAGGCTAGAGACTTTTGTCATCTGACTACAATGTGAATGAAATGGTTGCAAAACATTTAGATCATGATCTAGTAGTGTTGTATATAGTAAGTTATGGTGTAGTGGAGGATGTAGTTGATGAAGAGGAAGAGGAGGATTCAGAGAATGAGAGGGCAACTGTGTTTGGGAAGGATGCCTTTTGGGATTCAGTGCTTAGTGATGATACAGATTGTGTTGATTATGAGGATGATGCTACTCATCCTAGTGAGGACATCCATGATGGGGTTGGAAAGTCTGAAGGGGTTGTTGAAGAGGCAGATGTGGATGGGGATGTTGGGGATGCTGGTGAGGGTGGGGCTGTGGAGGGTGGGGAAGAAAGTGATGGTAGTGTAGAGAAGTATGATAGTGATAATTTAGAATCACCGCCTTCTAGTAATGATGATAGTACAGTTCATAGAATCCGTAGAGATGTAACCACAAGAGTTCCTTTTTGATCCTACTGATATGGATAATTCGACATTGGTTGTAGGGAATACATGTTAGAAGTGGAAGAGAACCTGCCAACAGGCAAAAGCTTGTTGTTGATCTGACTGGCAGCCCTACTGGGCCACTACCAATTTCAGGGGGTGGACCATTATGCTTTTGGGGTCCTCCCAGAGTTGGGGGTATGACATTTAGAACAGCCCCGCATGATTTCGACATACAAAAGGGCCAAGATACAGCTGCTAACCATCCACCAGGTTTTGATGAACATGTTCGAAGAATGGACAAAGGGAAGAAGAAAATGCATGGACCTTGACTGTTTTGTGAGAAGGAACCTTTATTATTATTATTTTTTTGTGTTTGGGGTGGTATGTAAGCATTTGAAACCCTAAACTTTATTAGAACTTGTAGCCATTTGAGGTATTTTGTAAACATTGTAATGGTTGACCTCTTTGGACATGTGGCTGTTTGGTGTCAACTCCATTTTGTGTTTGACCACTCACGGCTTGTAACTGTTTGGGCTATTTTTGTAAACAATGTAATGGATGAATTCTTGATGGTTGTCATGTACTTGTTTGGTGTCAAATTTATTTTGTGTTTGACCACTTACAGCTTGTAAGTATTTTGGGTATTGTGTAAACATTGTAATGGATGAAATATTGTAGATGATGGCCATGTATTTTTTGGATGTGGATGATGTAACTTTTCATACTTTTGGATTTGGATTGAGGTATAATTTCTTAAGTACTAAATACTAGCTATATCTAGTGTTTGCTATGATTTTGATAGTTTGATTAATTTACAAGTGCTTAACCATTAAGTGTTCTAGTGGTATTAATTAGGTTAAATTGAGTAAATGTGGATGATGTAACTTTTCATACTTTGGATTTGGATTGAGGTATAATTTCTTAAGTACTAAACACTATCTATATCTAGTGTTTGCTATGATTTTGATAGTTGGATTAATTTACAAGTGATTAACCATTTAGTGTTCTTGTGGTATTAATTAGGTTAAATTGAGTACATGTGGATGATGTAACTTTTAATACTTTTGGATTTAAATTTAGTTCAATTGACAACATTTTGCTAATATTTTATTTCCCAAGCTGAAGGTAACACAACATCAAGCAATAAGAGAAATTGTGGTCACAAGTGGGTTGCAAAATTTAGTGAACAAATCAATCTGAATACTTGTAAATTTGTACCAAGAAAATTCAAACAAACCATGCCAAATATTACACAATAGTTGGGTACAAAAAACCTAACCATATGGTCAATTGGTACAAGTCTGATACAAATAAAGACAACAAAATGTCTTTTTTAGCTACTTAACATCAGCTTTGATGCAAGTCCATTAGAAAAAGGGAAACACAACAATACAGCAACAAGACACCAACAACATGCAAGTGTAACTCGAAACTTCAGCTGCATTGAACGATATTTATTCTCAACCCTTTCAAGTTTAAGTGCAAAATTAGCAGCATCAACTTCAATTTTTGACTTGTACTCAGCAAGTTCAATCTTGCATTTCAACACTTCCATTGCCCTTTCGGACTTCAAATTGTGCTGCCACGCCAACAACATCGACATCAGTCGATCACCGCACACACAAAATTCTGGTTCAATCCATTTAAAAAAATTGCAACCACGATTTGTTTCATTCTGCATAATCACACAAATTAGGGTTTAATCCATCATTAAAGGATTTAGGCATAACAGGAAGAACAGCAAATTTATGTGAAAATAAATAAATAAATTCTCAAACATATCTTACCACATAATTTACATAGGCATAAAACCTTTTCCCATTATTTTTAGTTGTTGATGCTGTTTTGACAACGATTTTGCTCCCACATTTGCAAATTAGATAGCTCGATCCTGAATCGCTTAACTCACCCTCGGAGTGCTCCATCTTTAACCGTCGTCACCTCGCCGGTACTGGACAACGAGTAATTTTGCCGGTGGATGATTTTCGCCGGTCTGGGTCTCGCCGTCGTGTGGGATTCTTCGCCGCCAGATGTACTTATATTCAGCTTTCTTTCTTCAGCTTTCTTTCTTCGACTTTCTTTCTAAGCCTTCGAATCGATGGCTGGAACCCATTTTGCCATCAGCTTCCACATTTTTTCCGTAAGCTTCGGCCGTGGGTCTTCGTGTTTGAGTTTGGTGTGCTTGGACGAGTGAGACGAGTGATTGTGTGTAATGGTGAGGGTGAAGAGTTAGTAAGACACTAATGAGGGCAAAATGAGTAAGCAACCTGAAAAATAGCACTTGAATATCACGTGAGTGGGCGTCCGTTAGGGTTTGACGATTCATATGGACAGAAGGGTGTTATGTGAGAGAAAACGGAAGTTCAGGGGGCCTAAGTGAGAGTTTTGAAAATTCAGGGGGAGTTTGTCAAAATGGCTGGAAGTTCAGGAGGGCTTTGTGAAGTTTCCCCTAATTCATATTACACCCTAGTCCCCTTTCATTTACCCCTCTTTTAAAGCTCGAAGGAAAAATGATAATAAAAAAATGAGGCATCGAGTGTTAACATTTTTTTTTTTTTTTGCTTTCTTATAATAGAAATATTAACAAATAATAATTTAAACACAAACATTCTTTAAAACATAAAAATAATTTTTATTTTTATATCACCTAAAAAAATAAAAAAAATAAAAACCTTAAAAATATATTTAAGAACCAGAATCTAAGTTATTTCAAAACAATGTGATAAAAGACTTTCGTGGTTCTGTTTGATAAACCTTTTTTATTGTGAGTTTTTGGTTTGACTCGTCAACTATATCACAAATCAATTTTTTTTTTTTTTTTGACATGTCCATATAAGAAGAGGAGGGGGATTCGAACTAGTGACCACCGCTTCATTAGGCGTGGTCCTAACCGATTGAACTACCTTTTAAAGATATATCACAAATCAATTGACGTCAATTGATTGTGACGTGAATTCACAATGTACATGTAATTGTTTATGTCAAATGACAGACAACATTGACAATTTTGGACATATAGGCTATAGCTGTACTCCAAAGGTCTTCAACATACTTTTAATACCCCAAAATCAATTTGGTATAACTACAAAGTGTAAGTCTAAATAGGTAATTTTACATTTTGGATCTTAGATGACATGGGGACTGCTGGACTGGCTGGACTTTTTTTTTTTTTTTGAGTCCTGGCTGGACTTGGTACATCTCTCCGTTGAGAAATCAATGTAGTTTGTTGGGCCAACTTTTTAAAGCTTAAATAATATTCTTCCTTTTCGTCGCTTAATCTTTATCCAAGGATATGATGATGTAGGCATGAATTGGCTCATTTTTTTTAACAAGTCCACATCTAATAATAAAACTAATAGAATTTTTTTGTCAATAATTTGTTAATATTCTTATACAAGTTTAATAAATCAACCATTAAATTTTTTTGGGTTTACTATTAACTTATGTGTGGTTCACATTAATCTATAAATTTAATTGTTAGTTTGAAAGGGATCTAAATCCCTGAAATTCTTAAGGGAATTTTAATTTCTCAAATTTCAGATCTAAGCCGTTTATTTTTCATCCAAGAGTCATTGTTCTGCCACGTGTCCCACTACTAATAAAAGAATAAATACTTATTATTTTATTAGTAGTGGGACATATGGCAGAACAATGACAATTGGATGAAAAACGGACGGCCTGAATTCGAAATTTCAGAAACTAAAATTTCTTAAGAATTTCAGTAGATCCTGATCCGTTTGTAAGAAAATTTCCTAAGAATTTTAGTAGATCCTGATCCGTTTGGCACCTAATCATAGCGCCCCCATTAGGGCACCTCACAACGTCCACGAACCCAACAAAAAAGTAGCATGCCCTCAAATTTGGATATCAAATTTTTTAAAATATAAGATTTTAAAAATTTAAAATTAGAGCCCTCCATTATATTTAATAGGTCAAAGCCACTAACCTCGATAACAGGGGTGGAGCTAGGGGAGGTTGAGAGGGGGCACCTCAAAATTTTTTCTAACTATTAGCAAAATTTTTTTCGGATACCTTGGATGCCCACCCTCAACCACTCTTCTAGGGCATCGACATTATCACCAGTGGCAAGCGGCAGTTGGCAATGGATGTTTCACAGTCACAGTCTCAGACTCAAACTTTGAGTTTCAGTTTCAGATTTTTAAAAGATTTAGAAATTATGTTAAATATTGAAACTCACAAAGAAGAAGATATAAACTGTGCCGTTTTTGTTACATAACAAAAACGCTCCATTTCATTTATTAAGTTTGAGTTGACACTTACATTGAAACTTGAACTTTAGTTGCATATTTTTAATGACAAAATGCTCTGTATTGTGATAGTTGATGGCTTAATGCCGTAAAAAGAATAAGAGTATTTCCATTAAGCTCTTTAAATTTGATTTTTTTTAAAAAAATAAATTTGAAAAAATTTACAAAAAATATTATTTAACAAGCTTTTTACTCTATTTGAAATAACTTTGATTAACAAAGCTCTCCCAATATCAAGTGCTAAAACTAAAAGTTATTTAATTATTTAGGGTTAAATACCCCCAAGGGTTTGCCAACTTTATTTTTTTTTCTTCTTGGAGTTTCATTTTTGTCACTAGAGGTCCCTGTGGTTTTGATAATAGACCAAGGTAGTCCTCCGTCAGTTGACCGTTAGTTGACTTAACGGAATTCCACGTGGACCAATCAAATGTTGACATGTGGCACCTATTTAATTTATTTTTTTAAATTAAAAAAAATGTATTTTTTTTTTTTAAAAAAAAAACAAAAAAGAAAAGAAAAACAATTAGGGGCCACCCCCTTGGCCATTTGGGGTGGCTCGGCCACCCCCTTTGGCCATGGGGGTGGCCTGGCCACCCCCATCTGGCCAGATGGGGGTGGCTCGGCCACCCCCTTGGGCTCCAAGGGGGTGGCCGAAACCACCCCCAGTACCCACTAGGGGTGGCTCGGCCACCCCCATGGAGCCTTGGGGGTGGCCGAAACCACCCCCAACCACCATTGGGGGTGGTTTCGGCCACCCCCAAGGCTGCATGAGGGTGGCGGAAACCACCCCCACTACCCACTGGGGGTGGTTTCGTCCACCCACTTGGAGCCCTCGGCCACCCCCCAATTTTTTTCCCCCTTTTCTTTTTTTTTTTAAATACATTTTTTTAATTTTTTTAAAAAATTAAATAGGTGCCACGTGTCAACATCTGATTGGTCTACGTGTCAGTCCTAACGGTCAACTAACGGATGGACTAACTTGATCTTTATTAAAACCTCATGAGAATTCTGTGATAAAAATGAAACCATAGGAGAAAAAAACATAAAATTGCCGAATCCTAGGAGAAAATTAAGTATTTAACCCAATTATTTAATCTTAGAGCATTTCCAAGTGTATAGTCAAAGCCTCATAATAGTCACATTTGGCTAGTTAGGAGCTTTTTTCCTCTCCAAGAGATTAAGCAGGTTATATATTTTTCTTCTAACATAAACAGTAAAAATAAGCTGGAAAGCTTATTCCTATTCACACCATAAACATTTTTTTAATTATTTTTTCTCTCACTCACTTGCTCTCGCTTGTCTTCTTCCCCAAAACAAAAAACAAACCCTCCGCACCAACTGTGATCAAACATCAACCCATAATGGGTTTGAAGAAGAAGATGCAAATGAAGACGAAAAGAGGAGACTGATCAAGGATATGGGGTTTGTGGGTTTTTGGATTTGGCTTCTAGGATAGTAGAAGTAGGGTGAAAAAAAAAGCCATTTCTACCAAAAATTAGCGATTCGTCCCCGGATTCTCTCAGTTCTTCTTCGGTGGTTTGCGTTAACTGAATTTTGGGGGTGTAAATTTTTGGATTATTGTTGTTGGAATTCTTGTGGTTTGAGTTTTGAATCGTAAGGGTATTTCCTGTTTTTGAGTTTGCTTTGGGGGTTGGCCGAATTGATTGGCTTGTTTTGTGGGGCATTAGTCTGGGTTGGTGATTTTGGTGGAATGGCTAGTTGTTTTGCATCTGGTTTGCTGGGGTTGTGTGATTTTTGCCTGTAGAGAGAGAGAGTCGAGAGAGGAAGAACCCGTAGTTTTAAAAATAATATTTAAATAAAGTAAATAGTTAAAATAGATAATCTATTAGAGCATTCCCAATGAAAGAGCTAAATGTTACTTTTATCTAAAATGACTTTTTAAATGTTTAAAAAACTCCTACATTTGATTAGCAAAAAAAAAAAAAAAGAATGTAAAATACATATTTAATTAGAAGAGCTAAAAAAAAGTTAAATGTAACAACACTTTTCAAGGAAGCCATTTTATTTTTGGAAAATGTTAAGGTCATAACATAAATCCAACTAATGACCAACTTCTCTTCTACGTGCCATTTAAAAAAGAAAAAATTGATAGAGAAGATTTTGGGATTCTGAAAATTTGAGAAAAAAGACAATTTATTTAGTTTAAAATTCAAATTTTTTTTACACGTATGAGAGAAGTTGGCCATGAGTTGAGTTTGTGTTATGTCCGTATCAAATCTCTTTATTTTTTATTGTTTCTTTCACCTGTTTTATCTTTTTCTCAAATCTTTTCTTACTTTTTCTCTCACATGTTCTATTTTTTTCAAAACTTTTCCTATTTTTCCTCTCACAAGTTCTATTTTTCTCAAAACTTTTCTCACTTTTAATAATATTTAAATGATATAGATAAAAATATAGCTACTCGGATGTAGGAGACCTTTAAAAATTTATTAGCTAAATTAGATAAAGTGCGTTTTGAGAAGCCATTTTGCATAAAAATTTGGCTCATCCATTGAAAATGTTCTTAGATTTTATATTAAAAAACTAGTAGCTCAAATAAAAAAATGTGTATCTTGAGTGGCTAAAATAGCCAATCTTGCTGGAGATACTCTTATATATTCATTTTTCTTCTCTCTCTCATCTACCAAGAACAAAATAAGAAATAAAAAATAAGAAAATAATAATATTTAACTAAAGTAGAGAAATATATAAAGAGTTTGATATTTGGTTTATTTTAAAAGTAACTCTTTAAATTTAAAAAATTGAGTTTTTCTTTTCAAATTTAACTTTTATTTAAAGACCTCAATATGGATACTCTAACCTAGCTAGATGTAGCCTAGCTTTATAGCCCATGTTATCTACTTCATATCATTTTTTTATTTTTTATTTTTATTTTAAACATATGTAAAGTAAATGTAATGTGGACAAGCCAAATCCACACATTTGCATATAGCAGTCATCATTATATGAAAAACGTTGCCTAGCCCTTGTTACTTAGTAGATATTAAACTATATTAAAAAATATAATAGTCCTCTCTAGGGTTTCTCTTTGAAAAACCGTAGCGAAGAGTGAAAGTCTTCTGTGGGCCGCCGGCGAGAAGCTTGAACGGAGGGATGGCATAGAAACTGTTGGGTTTATATGGGCTACTGACGACGAGTATTTATACACAGACAAGGGAAGGATTGCAGTGGGCTGTAGACGAGCGACGAATGAAGATCTTCTGCGGGCTGCCGGCGATACGGTTGACAAAGGAATGGCATAGAAATTGTTGGGTTTTCTGTGGGCTACTGATGACAAGTATTAGCACATAGACGGGAGAAAAACCAAAGCTAGAGGTAGGGATTTCTATGGGTTGTTGACGAGAGAAGAAGATAGGTCTTCTGCGGGCTGTCGCCGAGACGCTTGATTGGAGGGACGGTATAGAAATTAATCTTAGCAACGGTTGTATGGTTTCTACAGGCTACTATTTGCACATAGAGGACGGGAGAAAAATAAAGCAATAAGGGAAGGGTTTTTGTGGGTTGTTGACGAAGAGATCTGGTAGAGAAAAAAATAAAGCAACAAGAGAAGGATTTCTGTGGGCTGTTGAACGGAGGGACGTTAGGAAGAAAAAAAAATGGTGGATGCTTTGGAGGCCTTATGTGGGAAAATATCCCTCACAGGGGGAGAGAAAATTGGTATAACAATAACTGAAGGTGAGGTTGCTGAAATTAGGAAAATAGGAGGAAGGTGCTTTGTGGGCAGAATTGGGGACACAATTCGTGTGAACAAAGAAGCGTTTAAATCCGTTCTATTGAGAATTTGGCATATAGTAGGCAGTGTGATCTTCAAGGAGGTTCAGGATAACGTGTGGCTTTTTGAGTTCTCTACTCAAGATGAGAAAGATCGGATCATAGAAGGAAGATCGTGGTCTCTTGACAGACAGATTCTGATCTTGAATGATTTTGATGGTAGTGTTCCCCCGTCACATATGGAGTTTTCCCATTCCCCTTTTTAGATCCAGGTAAATGATTTGCCATTGGTTTGCATGACTAAAGGTGTTGGAATAAAAATTGGAGAATCCATGGGAGTGCTTGAAGATGTAGATGTGGCAGGTGACTAGGTTGGATGGGGGCGTTGCTTGAGAATAAGGGTGATAATTGATATTAGGGAACTACCAGAACGTGGAAGAGCTTTGCTTCTTGAGGGCAAGTCCCTTTGGGTGGCCTTTAAATATGAAAAATTACCTATGTTTTGTTTTGATTGTGGAAGAATAATCCATGGTGAGAAAGGTTGCACGACAAAAATCTCAACCTGACTCAATATGGGGATGGAGGAAAGCAAGGGAGGGTGGCTAAGGGCAGATGATCTGAGACGAAAATATTTAGGAGGCCAGAGTGGTGGGTCCTAAAGGGCTGACCATGATGGTTCATGGAAGGCATCGGCGGAGAGGGAAAGAGGAGATGGTGACAACTCATTTGTGGGGCAACCTTGGAAGGAAAGAGGTGGGGACCATGAGGGCTGGAGTTATTCCCACGATGGTACACAGATGAAGGCAAAGCTTATGATAATGATGCACGAAGTCAACAGAAGGAAAATGTTGTTGAGGATATAGGAGACACCTCATTTGGTGCTCATAATGGAGGGGTGGGATCCAAGGAGATAAACGTGAAGGACATTGTGAAGGAGAGTAGACAAAATATGCATGAAAAAGCACATGTGGGTTGCGTAGGAGACCACGAGAATGGGCTGGGCTTAGGGAGAGGACTGAATCCTGGATTGAAACAAGCTGAAAATGAAGATCTCCATAATGTGGACGTGAATTTTAATGCAGTGGAGGATAACCTGCATGGAAATTTGATAGGAAGAGAAAATGAATGGGAAAACAATGATTGCAGGATGTGCATTGAACAATATCATGAAGAGGGGAGTATGGAACAGATAGAGGGAGAGATGAATTTAGAAGTGGATATGGCTAACAAAGGCAAGGAGAAAGTGGAGGATGGGAAGGTGTGGGCTATGGTGAGAAAATGGAAGAGACAGTCAAGAAGGGTGTCAGGGGAAGGGGAAAAGGAGAAGATAAAGGAGAAATAGTTGAAAAAAAGAAAAAGATGAAGAGACTAATGCTGGCAATGTAAATAAAAGCAGTAGGGGTACAGGTGAAGAGGTTTATGGAAGTACAATTTTGGTGGTGGATAATTCTCAGCCTCGACAATCGTTATGATACTCCTAAGCTAGAACTACCGAGGCCTTGGGAACTCTCAAACATTTTGTGACCTTTGCCACATGGTGAAGGAAAAGAAACACAACTTTTTGCTTCTTATGAAAACAATTAGCAACAAGAAGAAGTTGGAAGGTTTGAGGGTGAAGATGGGGTTTGAAGGTCTTTTTGTGGTAGATCCAATAGGGAGAAGTGGAGGGCTAGCACTGTTTTGGAAGAAGGAGAAAGAGGTGGAGATATAGAACTTTTCACGTAGGCATATTAATGCCATTATAAAGGAGACTAATGGAGATCCACAATAGAAGTTCACTAGGTTCTACGGGCATCCAGACACTGAAAAATGGTCGGAATCATGGGCGTTGCTTCAACATTTAAAATATTTCTCACCTTCCCCTTGGCTTTGTGTAGGCGACTTTAATGGAAGTATGGAGGTATCTTAGGAAAGGAGAGTCTAATGGATAATTTCCGAAGGGCTCTAGAAGGATGCTATTTATGTGATTTAGGGTATAAAGGTTTTAAATATACGTGGAGCAATAACCAATGTGATGGGAGCTCTATTAAAGAGCGTCTTGATCGGGCTGTGGCAAATAACGAGTGATGTGCCATTTATAAGGAGGTAGTAGTTAACATATTAGCTGCTAGATCGTCTGACCATAAGCCCATTATCATAGTTTTCTAGGAAAGGGTGTCAGACAATGTCAACTACAAACGGGGTTTCAAGTTCGAAGCAAGTGGGATGGTGGATGAGGAATGTAGTGATGTTATTAAGGAGGCTTGGGTTGGCGGTGGTGTTGTTTAGAAAAATCCTTTGTTGACAGTTTGTAAAAAATTGGAGCAATGCCAATCGGATCTATCAGGGTGGAGTAGACAGAAATTTGGGGAAGTAGAGGCAAAGCTGAAAAAAAAAAAAAAAAAAAAAAAAGCTCCAAGAATAGATGCAACGTTTCGAGGGATAGGAAAACCGTGGAGAAATCAAAAGGCTTCAAGCTGATATTGATCTGATGTTGGAACAGGAAGACACGAAGTGGAAGCACAGAGCGAAGCAAAACTTGTATGAGAAGGGTGATAGAAACACTCCCTTCTTCCATGCATGGGCAAGCCATAGCCAAAAGATAAACACAATTAGGAGGATACGTGATAATGAAGGTAGGGAGTGGAAGAAGCCTAAAGAAATCAGTAAAGCCTTTGTATAGTTTTATCAAACACTGTTTAGATCCCTGGGTACTGCAGGTATTGATGTGTGCTTGGAGGGTATAGAAGCAAAAGTTACGGATGAGATGAACTTAAGATTGTTAAGAAAATTTGAGATGGTCAAAGTTAATCTCGCTTTGTCACAAATGCAGCCATTAAAATCCTCGTGGCTTGATGGTTTTGCAGCATGTATTTACCAAAGGTCATGGCCAACGGTACAGGCAGAGTTATGTCATTCTGTTCTTGCTTTTCTTAATGAGGGGATTTTTGATAAAGCTATTAATTCTACTTATATAGCTCTAATTCCTAAGGTTAAGAACCCAACCCATATTACTGAATACCATCCTATAAGCTTGTGTAATGTTTTATATAAACTAATAGCGAAGGTACTTGCTAACCGTTTGAAGAAGGTTTTACCTTCTATTATATCCCAAACACAAAGTGCTTTTACGCCAGGCAGGTTGCAGGTTAATAACAGATAACATACTATAGGCTTTCGAAGCTCTTCATACCATAGATGTGCGGATGAAAGGGAGAGAAGGATATATGGCTCTTAAACTTGACATGAGTAAGGCCTATAATAGGGTGAAGTGGAATTTTTTGGAAGAAGTTATGAGAAAGCTTAGTTTTGCTGAAAGATGGATAACAATGACAATGACTTGCATCCGACTGTCTCATTTTCGGTGCTAGTTAATGGGCAACCATTTGGAAAGATCACTCCTACCAGGGGGCTCAGGCAAGGGGATCCATTATCCCCTTATTTCTTTATAATGCGTGCGGAAGGACTCATCACGATTATTAATTGTAATACCCCGATAAAAACAACCATTTTATTTGAGACCCATATTTCATAAAACCCAGTTTTAAAACAAAAGACCGAAGCCCTCGCAGTTATCCGAGAACCTTTGAGGCAAAACCTAAAATTCCACCTTTCTAACCGTACGTATGCTCATGTCTTTAGTGAGGACGTACACTTGGGGACCACCGTACGTATGCTCCTGTCTTTGAGTGAGGACATATGCTGGGGACCACCCATACATACATTGACCAATCCTTGACCAAGTGGGCAATACACCAGGATGTACGCTAAACCTTTTACCCAATGTGTAATAGTACTAGACGTACGCCTCAATAGTACCGGACGTACTTTTCAGAACACCCTGCAGCACCCTCAGGCTTTTCTCACCTATAAATACCACCTTCCCTTTGACCCATATGCCTCATTCTCGCCTCCACGCCCTCTGAAATCCCTTGTGTGAGTGTCTTTGAGTTTTGTGATTGGGGAGAGAGAAAGAAGGAAGCCTTGTGTTCTTGCCACCTTCTAAGGAAGCCCTTACCCATTCCATGGTGTTTTATTGTTGTTACTAGTATTTCATGTTTTGAAGATGTTTTGGTAAAGCTTTCACGCCTATTTCTTTGTAAAAGCCAAGTATGTTTTGAAAGAGTTTTAAACCATTTTTTTTTTTTTTTATTACTTTGAGTTGCATGATAGCATGTTAATTGCTTTGCATGTGTTTGCTTAGTAGCCTAGAAGGAGATATATCCGACCTTAGATTTTCATAGAAACCTTAAAACATAGTTTGGAGATTTTGGCCGGATTGCCTAACTCACTAACTGGACGTACGCCCTTGAGCCTGTACGTACAGCCAGGAACCTAGGCACCTGCCTTAGCCTCACCTGTGTATCTTAGTTTCCAACAACCCTTTTTATTACATAAGGCTTAGCATGCTACTCATAGAGGTCCTCTAGTACTGCACATAACGATGTGTCGTATTTCATTGTAGTAGGGTTTTTGTGATGTCGAAGGACTCGAGCGAGCGTACAAGGTAAATAAACACTTACGAATACTTTTCTTAAAAACGTGCAATATGTTAGTTGTCTTACCACGCGTATGATATGAGCATGTCTACATTTTTATAATAACTTGGTAACTTCTTTAATAACTAGTTGATAAGATGCATTGTATGACATGGTACACCGATACGGCGGTATAATGTCCATGGGCTTACTATATAGACTTCATTTTATGGTAAATGTGTGTGTATGTGGGCTTTGGATCTAATAGTTTCGTGACCAGCGCAGCCATTCCCTAATAGCTGGTCACTATAGAACGTACATCATCAGTGGTGTGGGCCACCCGAGGTCGGACTTGGTCGTGTTACTAATGTGATGGACGGTAGCGTACAATAGCCAGGGCACCGGCATTATATTACAAGTCCCTCGGGACAGCGCCAACCCTGCTGAGAAGGGGTAATATCTCGGGCAGACCATATATGAAAGTTATGACATATAAAAGCACTAGTTTTTTTACATTAAAATACTTGGGTGATTGTCGTCGGGAATACTCCACCCTTTATTTAACAAAACCATATTTTTAGAAGTGTATTAACGGAGAGAACACATTCTTTTTAAATGTTTACTAAAACTGTACGTTTATTTTTGCTTAAATTGGCTCATGTCATACCTAATTGTGAGGTTTACTTACTAAGTCGTTAGACTTACATTGTTATTTCTCTTATAGGGAACATGTTTCATGAACTCAAGAGTGGTACGGATGCCACTGCAGACCTTATGTTAGGATTTTCATGCTGCTATTCTTCGGAAGAAGTGGCTCGGCTTAATACTGTTGTTGTGGAGCTGATTGATCATAAAACTGCAAATATGATTGATGGAGAAGTTCATGCAATTGTGGAGCATGATTTGCAGGAGCTTGAGCTCGCCATAATAGATGAGACTGGTGGTTCCATGTTGAGTAGAAATCATTCCTTGGTCTAGAGAACAGAGTGTTCATATGGGATGTTGGAATGCCTCCCCACATGAATAAAATAACAAAAGGAAATAAAATAAAATAAAATAAAATAAAAAGAGGGGAAAATACACTTTAACCCCCTGAACTATCTACCAATTTGTACTTTTAACCCTAATGTTTAAAAAGTGACACTTTACCTCCAAAAACTTCCAAATTGTTGCAATTCAACCATCCCAAGTTAAAAAATAAAAAATAAATAAATTAAGGGGTGGCCGGTTTGGGGTGGCTTCGGCCACCCCAGGCCCAACTAGGGTGGCCGGCCACCCCCTAATTTTTTTTAACTTTAATTTTTTTTTTAAAATTTTTTTAACTTGGGATGGTGGCATTTTGGCAAAAAAGAAAAAAAAAAAAAAAAAGTCAGAATTATCAAATTGCAACAATTTAGAAGTTTTTTTTGGGGGGGGGGGGGGGGGGGGGTAAAGTGTTACTTTTTAAAGTGCAAATGGGTGGATAGTTCAGGGGGTAAAATGTATTTTCCCCTAAAAAAAAAAAGGAAAAAAAATAAATAAATGACCTTGCAAGAAAAAGAAAAAAAATCATAATTGCAATAATAGTAGTTTCCGTGTAGCTGTCCGGATGTGCGATTGATCGCATTGGCTTGTGCGCTTGATCGCACTGGTGTGCTTGAAAAAACCACAAAAGATCAGAAAATAGAAATTTAAAAATTACAAACTAAGGGAAAAAAAAATTCTAAACAAAATTAAGCAATCCTCGGCAACGGCACCAAAAACTTGTTGTGACAAAAACCCACATAAATTAATAGGCGAATATTTGCTACGTTTTACTCGCAAGTGCACAAAATCAAACGATAGTATAGTTAGACAAGAATGAGATCATTCCCAAAAGGATTGTTGATTTTGCTTAAAATTGATTTTCCAAATTAAATATCAGAATTGTCACAAATTGAAATATTGAAAAGAGATATAGAACGAAAGGTTAGGGTTTTGACATCCACCACTAATCAGACTAATTAAGATAACAACATGCCAATATTCCAATCATACCGGTATATTTAATGCTTGTCAACCTAAGGGCATGGTTTCTACTCCTTAACCTATTGATCTCGCTAATCAATGAATTAGGCATAGTATCTACTTTAATTCTTTTCTTCCCCAAAGGATTTAGCATGATATCTACTAAGTTGTTCTTTAGGAAAGCATAAATCTACGAAAATCGACGAACACATGAAGCCCAGGGCGTATCTACTCCTAGTTCTCCATGTTGTTTAAGTCAAGAACCCATGATAAGGTTCTTTTGTCACTTTTTGAAGCCCAAGACTAGGTCATCTAAATTGACTTAATTAACAAATCTAGACCTTATGCATATGAGGAATTCAATAAACTAGAAATTATTCAATTTAAATAAACCAAAATACGATTGAAACAAAGGTGTCATTTTGAAATCCTGAAAAAACATGATTAGGGCTTCAATCTAGCCCCTAACAAAATATTTAGCTACACATAATAAACTAAAAATAAAAGAAAAGAAAAGAAGAAACCGGAAACGACTCCTGGAAGTAGCTCCAAATTCTCTTCTCTAGAATTGTGTATCTAATTGTGTAATCTAGAGGTTTATTTATAGGGCTTAGGAGAAACCTAGAAGCCAGTAAACCTAGTAAAATCAGAGGTCTAACTTCTACTTCAATTGGGACTTTGAAAACTCAATTTGGGTTGAAAAAGGAGTGTGTCCGCATATCTTGTTGCTCCAGCGCACGTGTGCGCTCGATTCGAAGATTGTGCGCTCGAGCACACTTTCTGCTGCGCTTGAGCCTTCTGCTTACTGCGCTGATGCGCTCGAGCCTAAGTGGCGCGCTCGATCCCTTGTTCTTTGCAGCTTTTTTCCAATTGCCTTTTAAGCGTGGAACTTTTCCATAAATGCTTTTATTTTCTTCAAAAACCTAAAAACTGACAAAAACATAAAAAGAAAACAAAACATCACAAAATAACATGACTAAGAGATTAACATACGTAAACTAAGGGGCTAAAATATGTATATTTTAGCACTTATCACCTAACTCACTGACCGGACGTACGCCTTCGTCGCTTCGAGCCTGTACGTACGACTAGGAAGCCAAGCACCTGCCTTAGCCTCACCTGTGTATCTTATTGTCCAACAACCCTTTTTATTAGATAAGGCTTAGCATCCTACTCATAGAGGTCATCTAGTACTGCGTATAAAGATGTGTCGTATTTCGTTATAGCAGGATTTTTGTTATGTTGGAGGACTTGAGCGAGCGTACGAGGTAAGTAAACATTTATAAACACTTTCTTTAAAAATGTGGGATATGTCAGTTGACTGATCATGTGTATGGTATGAGCATGTCTACATTTTCATAATAACTTGGTAACTGCTTTAATAACTAGTTGATAAGATGCATTGTATGACATGGTACACCAGTACGGCGATATAATGGCCATGGACTTACTATATAGACTTCATTTTATTGTCAATGTGTGTGTGTGAGGGCTTTGGATCCAATGGTTTTGTGACTGGCGCAGCAATTCCCTAATGGTTGGTCACTACAAAATGTACATCATTAATGGTGTGGGCTACGTGAAGTCGGACTCGGTCATGACACTAATGTGATGGACGGTAGCGTACAATGGCCGGGGCACTGGCATTGTACTACAGGTCCCTCAGAACAGCGCCAACCCTGCTGAGAATGTGTAATATCTCGGGTAGACCATACATGAAAGTTATGACCTATAAAAGCACTAGCTTTTCTCTATTTAAATACTTAGGTGATTGCCCCCAGGAATACACCACTATTTATTTAACCAAACCATATTTACAAAGGTGTATTAACGGAGACAACACCTTCTTTTTAAATGTTTACTAAAATTGCACGTTTATTTCTACTTAAATGGGCTCATGTCATACCCAATTATGAGGTTTACTTACTAAGTCGTTAGACTTACGCTGTTGTTACTCTTATAGGGAACATATTTCTAGAACTCAAGAGTGATACAGATGCCACTGCGGACCTTACGTTAGGGTTTTCATGTTGCTATCAGGTTTTCTTATTATTGTTAATTGCTCAATGTCTTTAATTTCGAAGAATATACTTGTCCCTGTAATGGTTAATAGTTTTTCAGATTTATTTCACCTTCCTATGAAATAACTCTGACAATGCTCAGATGGGTGATTTCCCATTTGGCCACAAGTTTTAATTGGGGTAATTGCCAGTAACCCTGCCAGGTTAGCCAAGGCTAATTTTGGGGGCGTTACATTAACCAAGCAGAGAAATAAAGGAGGATCACAGGTTTGCCTATTACTTGGAGTGGTACGAGGCTAACACATCTTTTCTTTGCAGATGATAGTCTTTTGTTCTGCAAAGCCAATCTGTTTGAATGGGCTCGCTTCCAAGAAATTCTTGATATTTATGAAAAAGCGTCAGGTCAAAAACTTAATAAAGAAAAAACTCTTCGTTCTTTAGCCGTAACACGAAAGGGGATATAAAGACACAATTGCTATCGGTTGCAAGGGGGATATAGAGACACAATTGCTATTGGTTGCAGGGGTGAGTTCCACCCAAAGATATGAAAAGTATCTAGGGTTGCCAGCATTAATAGGACGATCATGGATTAGTGCGTTTGCTGGGCTTAAAGGGAAGATTTGGGCATAGATAAATGGGTGGAAGGAATCTTTCTTGTCTCAGGCGGGAAGAAAAGTTCTCTTCAAAGCAGTTTATCTAGGCGATACCAACTTACACTATGAGTGTTTTTCAGCTGCCAAAAACACTATGCAAGGACATAAATTCCATCATGTCTAAGTTTTGGTGGAGAGCAAAAGAAAAAGAGTCCAAGATATCATGGATGAATTGGGAGCTTATGGGAGAACAAAGGAGAAGGGAGGGCAGGTGTTTCCTGACCTAGAGAACTTCAATATGGCTTTGCTTACTAAGCAGGGATGGAGATTAACTTTTTGCCTAGATTCTTTGGTGGCAAGAATTTATTGCGAAAAATACTACACAACAAGCAATTTTATGGACTCACCTCTAGGTAGGAGGCCCTCGTATGCTTGGAGGAGTATATGGAAATCGCGAAATCTGTTGAAAAAAGGATTGGTATGGAGAGTGGGTGATGGAAGCGAGATAAAAATATGGAAAGATAGATGGGTGGATTCACCTTCCACCTACTCTATAAAATCCCCTATTCATATTTTAGATGAAGATGGAAGAGTATGTGAGCTAATTGATGAAGATTCCAGGTGGTGGAATTCTACCCTCGTAAGGGAGATCTTTTCGGAGGTGGAGGCTGGGCGAATATATGGCATTCCAATCTGTCCAAACAAAACAAGTGACATTTTGGTATGGGTGGGAAATAAGAACGGTGATTTTACAGTTCGAAGTGCTTATCATATGGCAAAAGAGAGCTCCATCATGGATCAAGGTAGCAGCTCCAACTCCACGCACATGGCTGAACTATGGAAAACTACATGGCAGATATCAAGGCCCCGAGCTGTTAAAATGTTTCTATGGAAAGCATGCTCAAATATTCTGCCAACGAATGAAAATATTTTTAAGAGGAGAATTACAGATGATCCACGTTGCCCAATATGTAATCAGGAAATGGAGACAGTGGAACACATTTTGTGGAGCTGTCCAGCAGCTCGTGATGTGTGGTTAGAACACAATAGAAGGATACAGAAGTTCTCAAGTGATGAAGATGCATTCATTAATATTTTCGAGAAGCTTATAGGGCTGTTGGAGGAGGAAGACCTGTTGAGGGTTGCATTTGTTGCACACCAAATTTGGTTCCAATGCAACAGATGGGTTTTTGAAGGGGAATTTACACCACCGTCCGAAGTGAATCGAAAAGCTAGGGAGCAGGCTGAAGCTTTCTTGAAGAAGAACAACGCCAACAAAGAACAAGACCCGTAACGGGACCTTGCGCAGCGACCAAATGGGAGAAACCACCGTATGGATTCCTTAAGCTCAACTAAGACGCATCTTTGGATAGGAGGAATGGGAAAATGGGAGTGGGAATAATAGTACGAGATTATCAGGGAGATGTTATTGTTAGTTGTTTACAGAGACCTCATTTTTCTGATCCAGTCACTGCCGAAGCCATGGGTGCATGGCATTCTGCTGATCTCTGTAACCGGTTGGGTATAGCAAAAGTTATGGTGGAGGGCGACTCTCTGGAGGTAGTTCAGGTCCTACGAAAGGAGGGGAACTGTGGGAGCAGTTATGGAGCGTTACTAAGAACAAAGTTTTCCTTCAAACTGGGTTGGAGGAATTTCCTTCAACCTAGTTTATAAAAGTGACATGTGTCCATGAACATGTGAGATGCACATGTTTTTATAAGAGTAAGGACAAAATTGAAATAAATTTTATTAAAAAATCATGTGCATCTCACATGTTATTAAAAAAATTGACACATGTCATTTTTATAGAGTAGGTTGAAGGAAATTCCTACAACCTAGTTTAGAAAAAAACTTTGTCCCGCTACTAAATGATGCGAAAGAACTATTTCGAAGCTGTCAGAAATGGGACATTAATCATGTCAGAAGAACAGGGAACGGAGTAGCGCATATCTTAGTTAACAGCATTCCAGCAGCCTCATCATATTCCCTATATTTAAGAATCTAAATTTCCTTTTGTAAAAATACACTTCAATAGATTTCCTTAATTATTCTCGAAATTATTAAAATAATATTTTTTACTTTTTAATTTTTAATTTTTTTTTGTTTTGTTTTTTTTGTTTTTTTCTTGAAACTCTTTTCTTCTCTCTCTCATGTCTCCGTCTTCAAGCTGAGCTGTAGTTGCAGATCCACAAACGGCAATGCAGAGATTATCTTAAAAAACCATGACTTTCTTCCATGACTTTCTTCAATAAGCACTTCCTCCTTTCCTCCAAATCAAATCAGCCCTTCAACCTCCTTCATGCGGCATCACACTCCACACACCATGAAATTCCCCAATCCCATTCCTCACTCTCAAATGGGTCTTTCCCAAACCCCGCCACAATTCAATCCAAGCCGTAGAAGACCCACCGGCCAGGGCAACTGCAATCATCTATCAAATGCTGCAAGAACTGGGTTTGGGCTAGTTCGCCTTCAAAATCACCCAGACGATCAGACCCACAAACAGAGCCACGACGAGTTTGTCGCCGATGTCGAAAAGGTATATAGAATCTTAAAGAAATTCCACTCGAGGGTTCCCAAATTGGAGCTCGCTTTGCTAGAATCCGGTGTTGTTATGCGTTCGGGTTTAGCCGAGCGCGTATCTAATGAGGCAGTTTGCCTCGGGTAGGAATGGTTAAGAAAGCGATTGAAGTATTGAAAATTTGGGTTTGCAGGGTTGTTTTTGGTTGCAGGGTTGTTTTTGTGTCAACCGTTTGGTGAGATGCGAGAGAGAGAGAGAAACAGAGGCGAGAGAGAGATGTGCGTGAAAAGATGTGAGAGGAGAGATTGTTTTTTTTTTTCTTTTTTCTTTTCAATTTAATAAGCATCTGGATCGCTACAGTGGAGTCCAAAACATTGGGTTTTACTGTAGGAGTTGATGGTTTGAGAAAGCATATAGGGAGTCTGTTGTAGGTGAATTTTTGTGATTTTTTAGACATATTCATTAAACATTGGGAATAAACTCCCTTATAGGAAGTCTGCTGATAATGCTCTAAGATAGCTTTAACTCTTGGTGAGGATAAGAGTTGGAGCCAAATTGAATGTATTAGAGATATTGTACTTTCTTAGAAAGGTTTATTTTAATATAGCTACAGAACAACTCCAATTCAAAGAAAAAAAAAAAGGTATATATTAAACTATACTTGTGAAATACTGATAAATTCAATGAGCCCTAAAAAAATTGTCAAACTGTAATTATATATTATAAATTTGCTTAAAAATTGTGTGAACTGTTTGTTTGTTTGTTTTTTTTTTTTTTTTTTTTTTTTTTTTTTTTTTTAAAAAAATTCTTTAGAGGTTGGAGGGTGCTTAAAATAAAACAAAATGCCATTCTTTTTTACCATTTATCTTTTCTTGAAAAATTTAAGATATGAAATTAAAACTTTACACTGATTTATTTATAAATTTACTATTTAATAATAAAATCATATGCGTAGATTTTAATAGATAGATTACTTTTTAAAATTAATTGTTGATGAATATATATTTTTTGTTACATATTTTAATTGTATGAAATATATAATTATAGTTAATGAACATTATGAAAATAATAATGATTCATTAATTCTAATGAGTAAATTAATGCTTAGTGTGACAAATAAATTACAAGTTACATTTATATAATTTAAAGAATAATTAAAATTTGTTGAATTGTTTATTTATTTTGTTAGTTATATTTTTTTATAAATATTTTTAGTTAATTTTTGTTCAACTTTATTTCTTAATTTTGCTCAATGTAAATCAAAACTCTGGTTCCGCCACTGCTCGGTAACACAAACATATATATTTATTTGAGTAATTACTTTTTTCCTCCATCAACTACAACGTATTGTCACTTTACTCCCATGAAATGACAACCCTATTGCCCGACCCTATCAAACTACCATTTTGTGTCTAAAACCCCCATTCCGTTTGTCAAAGGCGTTAACTCAGACGGTCAACTTGTCACGTGCGCCTCACATGCTATCTTGAAATTTTCTATCTCACATTTTTTTCTTATCAACTACAATGCATTGTCATTTCAAGATGGTATGTGAGGCCGCATGTGACAGATTGACCATCTGAGTTAATGCCTTTAATTGACAGAAGGGAAGTTTTGAGCACAAAATGGTAGTTTGATAGGGTCGGACAATAAGGTTATTAGTTCATGGGAGCAAAATGGCAATGCGTTGTAATTGATAGAGGAAAATATAATTACCTCTTTATTTAAATGGTTAAATATAATAAAGGTCGAAATTTTAAAATCTAAAATCTCATATTTTAGATCCATGCCCCGCACGTAATGAACACTCATTTTCCCGAAAGTCCGAAAGAAAAAGCAGTGCGTCTAGAAATTCTATGCAATTGTGTAGGAGGTTTCTTGGTTTGCTGGGACTTTGATCCCGTCTCTGAAGGAAGTCAAACTACTCCATGCTTTTGTCCTTTCGCTCCTTTTTCATTCGCTTTGACGAAATCCTTTTCCTGCTCCGAATTTTCAACTACTTTGCTTAGCATTTGATTACTTTTTTGCAAACTCAAATATTCTCTTAGAATTTTCAACAACTTTGCTTAGCATTTGAATAATTTTTTGCAAAACTCAAATATTCTCTTTAGAATTTTCAACAACTTTGCTTAGCATTTGAATAATTTTTTGCAAAACTCAAATATTCTCTTTAGAATTTTCAACAACTTTGCTTAGCATTTGAATTTTCAACAACGGCCGTAACAGTCTCCGTGATTTATTGCAAACTCAAATATTCCCTTTTTTTATTTTTTTTTATGTCTTCCCCTCTTTTATTGAATAATTACATAGCATTTGGGCTGCATGTTTCTTTTCAAAATTCAGTTGGGGGAGGCACGTGTATTATACTGAGGAATAAATGTAAAATGGGTCTACGTGCTTGACCTAAAAATAATTTAGAAGTAGGTAGGCTAAATAACAATTCAGTTCCTGTCCTTCAAAAAAAAAATTAGTTCATGTAGTCAAACTAAGGCAAAATACTTATTGGATTCTGTTAATGTATACCAATAAAAAATGATACATGTCACTTTTAATAAATAAATATATCAAAAATATAAATATATAAAACTAAAACATTAAAAACTTGAAAAATTAATTTTTTTTAAAAAAGGTGGCTCCCAGATCTGGCTAAACAAACAAAAATTGAAGCCATGTGATTTGGAAAACAGAGTAAAAGTGCTTCGCTCTCCGAGTTCAACCATGCTTTTGTACCACGGCAATAGTTGTTGCTATATTTTTCTCACAAAAGCATAATCTTCTCTTTATGAGTTTGATAGAATTAAGGGTAATTACCTCCTTCTTCTTTTTTTTTTTTTTTTTTTTTAATTTTATTTTATGAACTACCACATTATGTCAATATCCCCTTATGACCTATGAATCTTACTATCAAATCCCATCAAACTACTATTTTCTTTCTAAAACTCCCCATCCATCAGTCAAACTCGTTAAATTGAATGAAATATTCTCTTTTAGACAGTAAATCTCATTAAAAGACATAAATACCCCCAAATAAATTCAAACAAAAAATATAAATATATAAAACTTATAAATTAAATTTTCGTTTACTTTTTTAAAAATATAGCGTTGGCCACCTCCAGAAGTGGCCGGGGGGTGGCGGACCGTTAGTGGGGGTGGCCGCGCGGGTGGCTCACGTGCCACCCTTGAGGTGGGTTGGTTGTCGGGCCACTCCCAGATCTAGCTGGGGGTGGCTCACGGGCCATGGGAGTGGCCACGCACCACCCCCAGCCACCTCTAGGGTGGATGGGGGTGGCGCCCAGCAAACCCCCAACAAGATCAAGGGTGGCTCAAAGGCCACCCCCACCTTAGGGGTGGCACTTGGGCCACCCTAGGGTGGTCGCGGGTGGCTATGCGCCACCCCCGTGAGTCGGGTGTTGGTGGCGAGCCACCACCGGCCACTTCTGGGGGTGGCCACCCCCATCCACCCCTGTTGGCAGCTACCCCTCAATTTTTTATTTATTTATATATTAATATTTTTAATATATTTATTTACTTTAAATTAAGAATTGCAAGTATCATCATTCTATTAGTGATGACGCGCTACACTAATGGAATCCCTATGTGCGATTCCATTAGGGAGGGATCAGACTCATCAACAGCTCACATTAGCTCGGGAAAGCCTTGTCTCGGGAAATTATAGTTCACGGGTACAACAGATGGGAAATACAGAATGATGGCCAAAAACTACCTTCTTACCGAGTCAGCAATAGTGACCGAGCCTACACAGTCGGGAGCACCTCGCTCATTATTCTTGAAGAACAGTTACGAGCCATTCAAGGGATATGCATTGATCACCATGTTTCGTTATACGAGCCTAGCACTTTTATAATGATTGTCGTGTTTCGTTATATCAGGGGTTCGAGATGTCAGATGACTCGAGGGCGTATAAGGTAAGTAAACACTTACGACTGCTTTCCTTAAAAATGTGCGATATGCCAGCTAACTGAGTACGCGTATGATATGAGCATGCCTACTTTTACATAACTCGGTAATTGTCTTAATAATAGGTTGATAAGATGCATCAAATGAAATTGTACACCAGTACGTGCGGTATAAAGGTCATGGGCTTACTATATAAAGTTGATTCTATAGTCAAATGTGTATGGATGTGATGTATGGGCCTTGAATCCAATGGTGTAACGCTCCGTGGAAATCAATTAACTGGTAATTAATTCTATGGTTTGTCTCCCAGCCTTATCCCTCACGGAACAAGACTGAGGGATTTTAACCTCTCCTAAATAAGAGAATACAGTGAAAGACTTTAACTATAGGAAATAAGGAAGTAATACCTAAATACCACAATTATAAACACCAGAGTAAAGATAAACATTATAACATAGATAGATTTCCCAAATGTACTTGTCAAAGACCGATGATCAAAATAGGTTACAAACTATAGAATAGTTGTCTGAAAATAAGATAACAGATCAATGCCTAACGCCTAATTTTAAGTGAAGCCAACATGATGACAATCTCAATCATCTCTGCCCGCATGGTTCCTCCATCGTCCCACATGGACTTAAGCCAAACCGGGTCCTTGTCCTAAAAAATGACCTGGATTAGGTCCTAGGCTACCACCATGATTTTGTCTAAAGACATCCTCCTTTATGCTAGCTAAACCGTGCAATTAAACATAATGGAGTGGGAAAATAAAAGGGGGAAGTCTAAAGACTTAGTGAGTAATAATACACATAATACCTATGCTATTTAGTGATAAACTCCGTTTGGTAAAGTATGCAACATTTTATGTATGACAGTTATCCATGAATGTAGTATACATATAGTATATGCTATAATCATGAGAATCAATGATAGTTCAATTATATGGTTTACCCGAGATATTATTGTTGTAAAAATGTTAATGTACTCGCAAGTGCATAAATCATTATGCAATATAGGGATGCAAGTACGAGGTCGAACCCACAGGGAATTGTGTTTATGAAAAACTAAATATATTTAAACTAATTAAATCTTAACCTAATTCCGAAAAAAGATTTGATTCTTGGTTTTGAAAATAAAACATAAACTAAATAAGATAAAACTAACCTAAAGATAAAGTACTAAGGTTTTGGAATCTGTACTTACCAAATCATAGCAAAATTTTCTCATATTCATCAATATATATCCGAAGTTCTCACAATAAAATCTTATGTATGTTCTACTATGTTTAAAAAATTAATTAAATCATTCAATGAATCCGTTCTTTGCACAAATCATAAAAGATATCCAGTTTAAAACCAAATCATCAAATGTATACGTAGAACGAAATACAATGAAATATCCAATATTTGGATAAAAGAAAATCCAAGCAATCAATTAAATGAAACTATCTCAAATCATTACATGTATCCGTAAGTCACAATAGATATCCAACAATCATCTCAATAATTGAATTGAAATAGAACAATTGAAATATTAAAACCCATAAAATCATAAATATATATTAACTTACATGAAAATATTGTTTCTCTTCATCGGTGAGGCTTCATTCTCAACCTTAGTTGAGAAATTAGCTACACATGATTATGAAAAATAAACCCTAAACCTAAAGAAAAACTAAACTAAAAGGGAGAAAATGTGTGAAATTTTGGACTTGGTCTCCAGCCTCCTTTTCTTGAGGCTTAGCAGTCTATTTATAGGGGTTTCTAGGGTTTTAAAACCCTAAAAAGCGCGCTGGTGCTTAGCTGTCAGATGAGTGTACTTGATCGCACTCATGCATGCAATCTTCGTCTTGCAACGCAGCGCTCACGTGCTGATGGTTTGTCAATGGACGCAGGTGCGCTCAAGCGTAACCTTGCTAGGCTCAACGCGCTCGAGCACATATGTGCTCAAATGCAGGGTTGTGCACTCGATCTCACTTCCTTAGATGGCTCTTTTTCCAGCTTTCTTCCAAACTTAGCATTTTTCCCTTTAAATGCGCATTTTTCTTTTATCAACCTATAAAACATTAAAAACACATAACTAACACAAAATATTAGATTAGGACACACCTAAAGTATTAACAAATGCAAATTAAGGGGCTCAAATATTCAGTATTTGGCACTCATCAATTATCCCTTCTCAGTAGGGTTGACGCAATTTTGAAGGACCTGTAATACAATGCTGGTGCCTCGACCATTGTACGCTACCATCCATAACACTAGCAGCCCAATCGAGTTCAACCTTGAGTGACTCACACTACTAATAATGTACGTCCCATAGTGACCCGCCTATTAAGGGTGCGCTGGTCACAAAATAACTATTGGATCCAAGGCCCATATATCACACACACATTTGACCATAGAGTTAATGTGTATAGTAAGCCAATGGCCGTTATCCCGCACGTACAGGTGTACCATGTCATACGATGCAATTAGTCTTGTCCGTATTTTACATGCATGCTTTTATCAGTCTCATTAGTTTATTATCGTGTTAAGTAGCACATTTTTATAAATGATAGAGTTCACGATGCAACAAAATGTATTTTATGAGTGTAGCAAATATGCATGTTTGGTACATAAAATAGTCATGTAATGTGGGAAAAGAAACAACGAGCATTATGTGAGTTAGTACTGTTGTGACAAATACCCCTTTAAATTAATAGGTGAATATCTGTTACGTCTTACTCGCAAGTGCACGAGATCAAAACAATAGTATAGGGTGCAAGTACGAGATCATTCCCATGAGGATTGTTGATTTTGTTTAAAACTGATTTTCTGAATTAAATTGCCAAATTGTCACAGATTTGCAATGTTAACAAGATAAAGATAATGAAATGGTTAGAGATTTGACATCCACCACTAATCAGACTAGTTAAGATACAAATATGCTAATGTTCCAATCATGTTGATATATTTAATGTTTGTCAACCTAAGGGCATGATATCTACTCCTTAAGCTACTGATTTCTGTAAGCATTGAATTATGTATGATATCTACTCTAATTCTTTTCTTCTCTAAATGATTTAGCATGGTATCTACTAAGTTGTTCTGTAAGGAAACATACAAATCTATAAAAATCGACAAACATATGAAGCCTAGGGCATGGTATCTACTCCTAGTTCCCTATATTGATTACCCCAAGAACCTGTGATGAGATTCTTTTGTTACTTTATTAAGCACAAGAATCGGTCATCCAATTGACTAAATTAACAGATCCACACATGCAGATAATAATTAAGCACATTCATATGGAGAATTCAAATAAGCAGGAACTAATCAATTTAAATAAACCAAACCATGATTGTAACAAAGGAATATTTGAAATCCAAAAAAGACATAATTAGGGCTTCAATCTAGCCCCTACCAAAAGACTTAGCTAGACATAAAAATAAATTAAAAAGAAAAAGAAAAGAAGAAACCGGAAAACGATTCCTGGAAGTAGCTCCAAATTCTCCTATCTGGAATTGTGTATTTTTCTATGAGGCTTAGAGGTCTATTTATAGGCTTAGGAAAACCCTAACGACTATAGAAAACCTAATAAAATCGGAGGATAGTCTCCTAGTTAAAACAAGAGACTGAAAACCTAATATGATGTGGAAAAGGAGTATGACTGCGTCTGGGTGCTCGAGTGCCCTCGATCCTAGGGTGGTGTGCTCGAGCGCTGATGCACTTGAGCCTATTTCTTGTGCGTGCGGACGCTGCTGCACTCACTCCCTTGGCTTTGGCGCTCAAGCACTGATGCACTCGATCGCATGCTCCAGCTTTAAACAAAAATGCCCTTTTAAGTCTAAAATTTCTAGAAATGCTTCATTTTCTTAAAAAACCTATAAAAAGATAGAAAACACAAAAAGGAAGTAAAATATGACCAACATAACAATAAATTAACAAATGTAAATTAAGGGGCTAAAATATGTATATTTTAGCACTTGTCAAGTACTCACCTAGGTCATACAAGTCCTCCGAAAATTCCTCCAAATGGTCCGCGTTCTCCAAATCTGTGGAAAGCCTATCATTAGTCCTAAGTCCAAGCTAAAATGAACCTAAAACATTAAATAGGCATTATAGAACGTCGGGCTAAGATGGCGTTCCCCAGAAGTGTTTCTGGGCGAGTGCTCGGACCCTAGGTCGAGCATTCGGCCAGAGAGGTTCAGGTAGAACCTCATTTGGTCCATTGTTCTCCTAAGCCTCTTCAACTGGTCCCAAGGCTACAAAAGGGTCTTTAACAATTCCTAACCCAAAACAACATCTCCATGCATAAAGAAATACGTCTAATGGAAAGGAAATGCTTATAACATAATCAAGACGTCTACTTATAGGTTTCTAACAACTAATACATTAATAAGCTAGCATAACATCTTAGGAAAAACACTTAGAGAAATGATTACCTTAACACAACAAGAACCTCAAGAAGTTCATTCTTCTCTCCAATAACACCTAGGCAAACACTCAAGGCTCACAAAAATACTCAAGTAGCAATTCTAGAGGGCACAGAGGCTAAATAAGTATCAGGGGTCGAGTGGGGGGTTCTATATATATAGGGAAAAAAGCTAATGGCTCTGCAGGAGCAGGCCTGCAAAGCAGCGAGCACTCGATACAACAATGTCGAGCGTTCATGTACTATTTACCTAGTGATTTTTGGGTTGCAGTCGTACGCTCGGGCAATAACCAGTGGCCAACAAAAAGTCAAAGAGCGTTCAACTGGTCCCAACACGAGTGCTCGTGTACTGTTGACAAGCGAGCGCTCGTGTGGTCCTCACAAGAGCGTTTGGCCAGAGCATCAAATTTCCCAAATTGACCCTCCAGTTGTCCCCAGTGAACCAAAGATCCAATTAATCCCCTACCCAAGGTATCTTAGTGTTGTGTCAAATTACAATATACTTGCAAGTGCATGAATCGTTTGTAATATAATGTATTGCAAGTGCGAGGTCGATCCCAAGGGAATTGTGTTTTTAAAGAACAAATTATATCGAAACTAATTTAATCCTAATCTAGTTCCAAAAGAGATTTGAATTTTGGTTTTTAACCTAAAATAAAACATAAACTAAATAAAATGTGTGGCGGAGCATATGGAATTCGAGGAAATTACTACAAGAATGGTTGGTATAGAGGGTGGGGAATGGCCGTGATGTCAGAATTTGGGAAGATAGGTGGATGGAATCGCCGATGACCTACTCAATTCAATCTCCAGTTCGGGTCCTTGATAGTGAGGCAAACGTTTGTGAGCTAATAGATGAGAACAATAATTGGTGGAATAGGCTTCTCATTGAAGAAATATTTTTGGTAGAGGAGACAGAGAGAATCTATGGAATGGCCATAAGCCCTAACCAGCGAGCAAACCACCTTGTTTGGCCAAGAAACAAATCTAGTGAATATTCTGTTCCAAGTGCCTACCATTTTGCACGGAGTAGAAGGGAGATGGAAGCCGGGAGTAGCTCTAACACATTGGGTGAAGGTCCAATGTGGAAGGCGATATGGAAAATCAAGGCACCTCGGGCTGTGACCATGTTTATATGGAAAGCATGTAGCAATATTCTGCCAACCAAAGACAATTTGTTCCAAAGAGGCATATCCAAAGACCCCCTGTGTCTCATCTGTGGAGGGGCACCTGAAATTGTCGATCATGCTATTTGGTCATGTCCAGCAGCGAAGGATGTGTGGATAGAAATGGGAAGGGGATCCAAAAATGCTAGAGCAACGTTGATACGTTCTTCAGTATAGTGGAAAAGCTTATGGGGCGCCTAAATGAAGAGGACTTCCATAGAGTAGTTTTTGTCGCGAGGCAGGTGTGGTTCAGAAGAAACAAATATATGTCTTTGGCGAAGAGCTGCTTTCCCCAGTCCAAGTGAACAGAATAGCCATCGAGCAACTGGAGCTTTTTAATGCTGGGGAATAAAGGCCCACAAGGAGAAATACACGTCCAGGTGCTCTTGTAGTAACGAATTGGGAGAAACCACGGCATGGGTGGATCAAAATTAATTGGGACGCCTCCATTGATAAAGTCGAGAATTGGATGGGAGTGGACATCTTAGCTCGAGACCATAAAGGGCGGATGGTAGTGGAGTAGTGTTTGACAAAACCTGACATTACAGAACCAGCAGTGGCAGAGGCGGTAGGTGTATGGCGTGCGGCTGAGCTGTGTCATCAGGTAGGTTTTACACAAGTCGCGCTAGAGGGTGATTCCTTGGAGGTGGTGAAAGATTTTTGTAAGGAAGGACTTTTCTGGAGTAAGTATGGGCACCCTATCAACGAAGCTAAATCCCTTCTCCAAGAGGTTCAACAGTGGGAGGTCCACCATGTCAAAAGAAGTCCTAATGTAGAGGCGTATAAACTAGAAAGATTGGTACTAGCCTTAGGAGAGGATAGCATGTGGCAAGATTGTTTCTTGATTGTATTCATGAATTTGTAAGCAACGCTTAAGTCCTTTTGGTTTTGGTCATGTGAAATCAGGGAATACCATTTAAAAAAAAAAAAAAATACAGAGCAAAATAAGTAAAATCTTTTTTTCATTATGAGTACCTAATAAAACAAAATATTTCACTTAATATTTAATGCAATCAGATAAATTCTCTCAGAGTCAATGTTTAATTATCTCTTTAGTATTTCAAAAGAGATTCTATTCTTTTTGTTGGCACAACAATCAAATAAACTCACTATAATCTTCCATTAGCCCACTAAAAATCCAAACAATTTATTACTTAATTCAAAAGTTTCAATTTTTGTCAAAGAACAAACATTCAAACAAAGTACAAATTGAAAAAATAAACAATCTAAAAATACAGTTAGTACTTAATTACAGTTGTTTGGAGAGTGTTGTGTTATTCTTATTAAGTAGCACAAAAAATTAGTTTCATATC